>NC_141015.1:14796788-14877953 GCF_052327205.1 Somniosus microcephalus
GGGCCACCTTCCCCCCCGTCGCTCGGCTCTCTCTTCCCCCCTCCAGTCGCGCTCTCTCTTCCCCCCCCAGTCGCTCTCTCTCTTCCCCCCCCGTCACTCTCTCTCTCTTCCCCCCCAGTCGCTCGCTCTCTTCCCCCCGTCGCTCGCTCTCCTTCCCCCCAGTCGCTCTCTCTCTTCCCCCCCCAGTCGCTCTCTCTCTTCCCCCCAGCCAGTCGGCTCTCTCTCTTCCCCCCAGTCGCTCTCTCTCTTCCCCCCCCAGTCGCTCTCTCTCTTCCCCCCCCCCAAATCGCTCTCTCTCTTCCCCCCCCAGTCGCTCTCTCTCTTCCCCCCCAGTCGCTCTCACTCTTCCCCCCCCGTCGCTCTCTCTCTCTTCCCCCCCGTCGCTCTCTCTCTTCCCCCCCGTCGCTCTCTCTCTTCCCCCCCAGTCGCTCTCTCTCTTCCCCCCCCCAGTCGCTCTCACTCTTTCCCCCCGTCGCTCTCTCTCTTCCCCCCCCAGTCGCTCTCTCTCTTCCCCCCAGTCGCTCTCTCTCTTCCCCCCCAGTCGCTCTCTCTCTTCCCCCCCAGTCGCTCTCTCTCTTCCCCCCCAGTCGCTCTCTCTCTTCCCCCCCAGTCGCTCTCTCTCTTCCAACAACAACATGCCCTCGAAAAAGCCTCGGCACCGCCGGGCACTCCAGCTAGTATATATACTTATAAAACACCTTGGGATTTTCCTTTATTTTGCCCGCCAGTGTTTTTTCATGCCCCCTCTTTGCTCTCCTAATTTCTTTAAGTACATCCGCCCTCCGCCCCCCTCCCCGCACTTTCTATACTCCTCTAGGGCTTCCACTGTTTTTAGTCCTTTGTATCTGCCAAAAGCCTCCTTTTTTTTCCTAATCCATTCTTGTATATCCCTTGACATCCAGGGTTCCCTGGGCTTGTTGGTCCCACCCTTGACCTTTACAGGAACATGTTGGCGTTGTACTCTCTCTATTTCCTTTCTGAAAGACTCCCACTGCTCTGATGTGGATTTTCCTACAAGTAGCTGATCCCAGTCCACTTTGGCCAGATCCTGCCATACCATATTAAAATCGGCCTTCCCCCAATTTATTCCCGGTCCATCTTTGTCCTTTTCCATGACTACCTTAAATCTCACCGAATTATGGTCACTGTCACCAAAATGCTCTCCTACTGACACTTCTACCACTTGCCCGGCTACATTCCCTAGAATTAGGTCCAGTACCCGCCCCCTCTCTTGGATGCACTTTAAGAATTCCGCACCCTCTAAGCCTTTCACACTCTGACTATCCCAGTTAATATTGGGGAAGTTGAAATCCCCTACTATTATTACCCTATTATTTCTACACTTCTGAGATTTGCCTACATATCTGTTCCTCTATCTCCCCCTGACTGTTTGGGGGCCTATAGTACACTCCCAGCAAAGTGCTTGCCCCCTTTTTGTTTTTAAGTTCCACCCATCATCCAGTTTCATACTGGGCTACACATTAAGGAATGAAACAACTGAAGGAGCTCAAACGGTCATTTCAAATTCCTTCAACTACAGTCAATGAGTCATGGCGCAATCAGTCATGATCTTTCTTTGTTGTTACATCATTTTAAAACATTCTTTTTAAAATTACTTGGCCCCTATCCAAAGCCTAAATCTGCAGGAAGGTAGAGAAGGTTCGATCACTGTCAGAGACACTGGGAAACAATAACATTTGTCCTACTTTTGGCTCCCACTGTTAATGTTAAAATACTCACAGGTCCAACATAACATGGATTACACACAAACTAAAGTTCTCTTGGTACTTGGTCATCATGCCTTAATCTAAACCCAGAAAAGCGCCCCTAACTGCACTGGTGTGGCACTTCCTTTCACATGCTAGTCATCAATGTGCCCTCTCAACGAGATTGCCAGCTTTGTGCCATTTTGTACCAAATGGTGGCTACGTTTCTTTGCAGCCCAGTGTCCACTAGAAACTGGGCCAAGACAACCCAGACTCATTTTACTCAGCATATTTACAGACAAAAGATAGAAGAGAGAACACACGCACCACCTACCTGGCTTGGAAATAAGCCCAGGTGCCAGGATTGAAAGACTGTTACTTGACCAGGGGCTTCAGACTGAAGGTGCTCTATTGAAGGTGCTTCCAAGTGGTTGTAGTGGGCTCTCGCACCCAGTTCCCTACTAACAAAGCTTACTTGTGATCACCATGGTGGCAGTTACAGAGCAGTTCCCCTTTAGTGGAAAGGAACCAGTAGAGGACTTTGAAAGTGAGGTACTTTATATGTCTCATGTTTTACTTTCTGCTGATCTATTCCCTTAGTTTCAAAATTCTCATTGTGGTGTTAAAATCACTCCATGGCCTCGTCCCTCCCGACCTCTGTAACCTCCTCCAGTCCTATAACTCTCCAAGATCTCTGCGCTCTTCCAATTCTGGCCTCCTGTGCATCCCCAATTTCCTTCGCCCCAACCATTGGCAGCCGTGCCTTCAGCTGCCTAGGGCCTAAGCTCTGGAATTCCTTCTCTAAATCTCTCCACCTCTCTTCTAAGTCGCTCCTTAAAACCTAACTTTTTGACCAAGCATTTGGTCACCTGTCCTAATATCTCCTATGAGGCTCGATGTCAATTTTCTTTGTCCGTTAACGCTCCTGTGAATCACCTTGGGACATTTTGTATTATGTTTAAGGTGCTATATAAATGCAGGTTGCTGTTGCTAGTTGCAAGCCTCATCCTTAGATGGCAGATGCTTGTTTCATTTGGAATATGTCAGACAGGCTCGGGACACAATGGGGGCTGGAGGTCCCAGTACGATATGCCAACGCTGACCACTATTCTGAATTGGTTAGGAGGAGGAATCCTTTCTTTAAGTTCCCAAGTTTCTCTGCCTCATGGCAGACCAATTAAATACATACTTTGGTTCTGTCTTCACAAAGGAGGATACAAATAACCTCCCAAAGATGTCGGGGAACATAGGGTCTAATGAAAGGAAGGAACTGATAGAAATCAGTATTTGTAGGGAAATGGGGTTAGGGAAATTGATGGGATTGAGGGCCGATAAATCCCCAGGGCCTGATAATCTACATCCTAGGGTACTTAAGGAAGTGGCCCTAGAAATAGTAGATGCATTGCTGGTCATCTTCCAAAATTCTATAGACTCTGGAACAGTACCAATGGATTGGCGGGTAGCTAATATTACCCCACTGTTCAAAAAGGGTGGTAGAGAGAAAACGGGAAATTACAGACCGGTAAGCCTGACATCGGTAGTGGGGGAAATGCTAGAGTCCATTATAAAGGATGTAATAGCAGAGCACTTGGAAAAAAGTGACCGGATCAGACAAAGTCAACATGGCTTTACAAAAGGTAAATCGTGCTTGAATAAACTACTGGAATTTTTTGAGGATGCAACTGGTAAAATAGATAAGGGAGAACCAGTGGATGTGGTGTATTTGGATTTTCAAAAGGCTTTCGATAAGGTCCCGCATAAGAGATTAGCGTGTAAAATTAAGGCACATGGGTTTGGGGGCAAGGTATTGACTTGGATAGAGAACTGGTTGGCAGGCAGAAAGCAAAGAGTTGGAATAAACGGCTCTTTTTCCGAGTGGCAGGCAGTGACTAGTGGGGTACCGCAGGGATCGGTCCTTGGACCCCAGCTATTCACAATATATATTAATGATCTAGACGAGGGAACTAGATGTAATATCTCCAAGTTTGCAGACGACACAAAGCTGGGTGGGTGTGTGTGCTGTGAGGAGGATGCCGAGAAAGTCCAGGATGATTTGGACAGGTTGGGTGATTGGGCAGAAGCATGGCAGATGCAATATAACGTGGATAAATGCGAGGTTATCCACTTTGGTGTCAAAAACAGGAAGGCAGATTATTATCTAAATGGCAATAGATTGGGAGAAGGGGAAGTGCAACGAGACCTGGGCGGCCTTGTGCACCAGTCACTGAAAGTAAGCATGCAGGTGCAGCAGGCGGTTAAGAAGGCAAATGGTATGTTGGCCTTCGTAGCGAGAGGGTTTGAGTACAGGAACAAGGATGTCTTGCTGCAGTTGTACAGGGCCTTGGTGAGGCCACATCTTGAGTATTGTGTGCAGTTTTGGTCGCCTTATCTGAGGAAGGATGTTCTTGCCATGGAAGGAGTGCAGCGAAGATTCACCAGGCTGATACCTGGGATGGCAGGAATGATGTATTAGGAGAAATTGGGTCGATTGGGCTTGTACTCGCTGGAGTTTAGAAGAATGAGAGGGGATCTCATTGAAACTTATAAAATTCTAACCGGACTAGACAGACTAGATGTTGGAAGGATGTTCCCGATGGTCGGGGAGTCCAGAACCAGGGGTCACAGTCTAAGGATAAGGGGTAAGCCATTTAGGACAGAGATGAGGAGGAATTTCTTCACCCAGAGAGTGGTGAACCTGTGGAATTCTCTGCCAAAGAAGGCAGTAGAGGCCAATTCATTAAATATATTCAAGAAGGAGTTGGATATATTTCTTAAGGCTAAAGGGATCAAGGGATCCGGAGAGAAGGCAGGAACAGGGTACTGAATTTGGATGATCAGCCATGATCTCATTGAATGGCGGAGCAGGCTCGAGGGGCCAAATGGCCTTCTCCTGCTCCTATCTTCTATGTTTTTATAAAACTTTTCCCATATATACACTGGAGCTGCACACAATGTACCTTGGCAAGTCTGAGCAAGGTAGCTAGAAGGGGAGAACTTACTTCCTGAGGGAGCAATAATGGTAATGACACACACTGAGGTATCAAGTAGCTGCTCACTGCTAGCATGGACATGTTGGGACTGGTATTTATTATACATCAAGAGGCAAGAAGCAAAACAAGAGATCTTTTATTTTCAGCAATTTGCTCAACGCTAAACCCAATGTTATTTGCCAGTTTTCTGTTCTTTCTCTCTCCTCCCCCACGGTGTGTCCTCCCACAAAACAACCGATCGTAATCCACCAACAAATCCAGTTTTCCTCATTTGTCGTCTTTCCTGCTCCACTTCTCTCTCCCATGCCACCTGGCTCCATCTTCCCACTCAGCCATACCATCATGTCCATCCTACTACCCAATGCCTTCCCGTCCCACCACTTCTGTGTTGTAAAGGAAAAGTCACGTTCTTGCGTGTTTTTCCTACACCATGTGTAATGATATCAGCAAATAGTGATGTTATTTGCCTGTTTGATTATGATGCCTTACCAGCATGTTTGCAGGTATTGATTACTTATGCCTGACCAGCAGAGGTCATGTGAGAGACAAGCAGTTTGGTTTAGTTTCAGTTTCGTTCTAGATGCATCACAAGCATCGTGTCTCCTGTAAAGCTGTATAAAGAGTTGAACAGACTTTAGATTAAAAGACATTCTCGTTCATAAATGTCTCGTCATTGAACCCACAAAGAAATCAATACATGGTGTCAGAAGTGGTTGAAAGAGATGAAGAGAGAAAATCTGAAGTTAAATCAGCTCTCCACAAATTAGCAAGCCAAAAGAGAACATCGTTGCTTACCATTGGAGAATAGCTAACGAAGTGAAAAAATGGAAGGTTTACACCCACCGGCGACGCTTCAGTTGACAGGTAATGTGGCTGAAAATTGGAGGAGGTTCAAACAACGTTTGGGGTTGTATTTATCAGCAATCGGAGCTGACGAGAAAAGTAATAAAAGGAAATCGTCACTGTTCTTACATGTCGTGGGTGATGAAGCGCTGGAGGTGTATAATAACTTCACATTCGCTGCTAATGGAGACAAAATGAAGCTAGATAAAATAATGGAACAGTTTGAGGCCTACTGCATACCTAAACATAATGTGACGTTTGAGAGGCACAGATTTTTCACATGTGTTCAGAAAACGGGTGAGACTATTGATCAGTATGTGACTGAACTGAGAAACAGAAGCAAATCATGTGAATTTGGGGGACTGACAGACTTGCTGATAAAAGACAGACTGGTGTGTGGTATTCCAGATAATGGTCTAAGGGAAAGACTGCTAAGAGAGCAAGATCTAGACCTGGGAAAAGCCATAGCACTGTGTAGGGCTACAGAGACTGTGAAGTTGCAGGCAAAGGAGCTGTTCAGTGACAATAGCTGCAACGTGGATGCAGTGAGAAAGAACGGATACAAACCGTTTAACAAAAAGAGCGCCAATGTGAAAAAAGAGGCGTGGCCAGCGAACGAAAATGAAAGGGACAATCGAAAGACATGTAGTCGATGCGGTACACAGCATCCACCAAGAAAGTGTCCAGCATATGGTAAAACATGCAATAGTTGCAACAAGAACAACCATTATGCCCGTTGCTGTAAGAACCAAATGCAACAAAGCAAGGTCCATGCAGTAGATGAAAGCGACATAGAGGAGTTCTATGTAGATGTTGTGTCTGAAAACAAAAAAGAGAGAGACTGGATGTTGACACTAAAAGTGAATGACATACACATTCCATTTAAATTGGATACTGGAGCACAAGTTAATGTGATATCAGAGACTGATTTTAAGAAAATTAGACCCAGACCAAAGATACATGGAATCAAAGTGAAAGTGACAGGATACTCAGGTACTGATATACCAGTGAAAGGAAGATGCATTGTCAAAGTAACACACAAGGACAGAGAGCACACGCTAGCATTAATCGTGGTGCCAAAGGATGTGCAAGCCATACTAGGTTTAAAAGCCTGTGAGAGACTGAACCTGGTAAAGAGAGTCCTCGTTGTGGAAAGCGAAGGAGAGACAGTCTATGATGAACTGAATGTTGTGTACACACCGGGTAAGCTGAGGTATACAGCAGACACGTTGTCCAGAGCTGTTGACCCAGGAGAGCCCGCAAACACAGTGAAAAGACTGAAGTACAAGGCAAAAGACAGTGGAACTGACTTCTACCAAAGCATGCTTGTATACCGCACAACGCCGCTCGAGTGTGGTATGTCACCAGCCCAACTCCTGATGGGACGTCGGCTAAGGTCAAACCTACCCATCCCGGAGAACCTCCTGAAAACAAAAGAGGGGGAGAAAGTGAGGAAGTTCAAAGAGCAACAGAAAGAAAAGCAAAAGTACTACTATGACAGAGGAACACAAAACCTACCTGAACTCCACACTGGTGACCAAGTAAGGTTCAAAGACAAAACAAACACATGGACTCAGAAGGGAACTGTCCTGAGTGAAGTTCAACCAAGATCATACACCATTCAGACAGATGAGGGTGCTGTTCTGAGAAGAAATCATCGAGATCTTCTCATGGGACCAGCCACAGCAGGTCAAGAGACTGATACTGTTGAACAACCTGATCACACAGCTGAGAACCAATCATCTGAGGCAACAACTCAGATTCAAGGACAATCAATCAGAAAATCCTCAAGACACGTGAAGCCTCCTGAGAGACTCATTGAGCAAATTTAAGGACTCTTGTTATAGAAGGAAGTAATGTTATCTTATTCTTTCTTCAAGTTCTAGTGTATTGACATATTTCATGTGAACACACAAAGCAAGGTTAAAAAACCTTGATCATGATAATGATAATGTAAGTTCATTAAGTGTTAGTTAAAATGCAGATTAATACAAAGAAAACATGTTGTTAGTTAAAAGTAAAATACTTTTGTTTTAAGAAAAGGAGATGTAATGATATCAGCAAATAGAGATGGTATTTGCCTGTTTGATTATGATGCCTTACCAGCATGTTTGCAGGTATTGATTACTTATGCCTGACCAGCAGAGGTCATGTGAGAGACAAGCAGTTTGGTTTAGTTTCAGTTTCGTTCTAGATGCATCACAAGCATCGTGTCTCCTGTAAAAGCTGTATAAAAGAGTTGAACAAGCTTTAGATTAAAAGTCATTCTCGTTCATAAATGTCTCGTCATTGAACCCACAAAGAAATCAATACACCATGAGCCCTCTTGCAAACACACACTTGAATAATCCCAGCTACACGTGACAGGAAAAAACCCACTCCCAGTAGAAAGTCCCTCCCCAGAAGCCAAAAGTCTTGATTGTTCACAAACTGGTTAAATATATCAAAACAGTCTTAGTTCCCCACTTCTTTGTGAATTTTTATACTCATCAACATAAAGGATGTTGTACCAGTGGGCTGCTGACCAACGTTCTTTCTAAACTGTGTGGCCACGCCGCACTCCAGGGAACCTGCGCAGTCGGCTTTTCAATGTAATAATGCGTTATTTTCAATGACCCCTTAAAGGGGGCTGCACGGCGCTAAAAAAAGGGGGAACATTGGTGCTGACCCCCATGGAATAGAACATTTTCAATTTTGGCCAGTCAGTGTCAGGATCAAGCTCTCCTAGATCAGACGTAACAAGGTTAAATGCAGGTCCTCTATTCTTCCACAACAATGTGCCTCAGCCTTAACTTCAAATAAACCCCCTCTGCGGCAACAATGTGACAATCTTTACTTCTCACACCAGCCTTCCTTGTGGCCTCACTGTCTGAGATTGGCAAATATAGTGCCAACCAATGTCACATTAGGTGGTGGGACCCATGCCCACAAACAAAGAGCTTGGACTGTGACTATCCAAACTGATCTCATGTCGGACCCTTACAGTCATCAGGGTAGGCTTGATCCGAGGCCAGATCCCAGAGGTGAAAGCAGAATCATAGAACACTACAGAACAGAAGCAGGACATTCAGCCCACTGAGTCGGCACCTGTGTTTTGCTCAGCATGAGCCAGCTAGTCCCGTGCCATACATCTGCTCACTTGAGCCAACGCTTTGATTCCACTCTCTTGCTCACTCCCCATATCAGTTAATAGTCCTACTTTTTTAAACAAGGATCTAATTCCCACTTTTTAAAAAAAGCTAAGGACTCTGCTTCATCAATTGTTGGTGACAGTGAATTTCATATTCTAACCACTCCTGTGCAAAGGCTCTTTAAAGCTTTCCTTTAATTATCTTGAATTTTTTCCCCATGTGGTTACCATTTCATCAACCACTAGAAACAATCTTTCACTATTTACCTTTTTAGAATCATTCAAAATTTTAAAGTCCTCCATCAGATCAGGCCTAACCTTCTCGGCTGTAAGTGTGAAAAAACCTAACTTCTCAAATATCTCTTCCTAACTGTATCCACTCATACCGGACAACATCCTACATTGCATCCTTTTCCATTGCTTTTACCTCCTTTCTATAATGTCAAGTCTTGGCTCAGTAGGTAGCACTCTCGCCTGAGTCAGAAGGTTGTGGGTTCAAGTCCCACTCCAGGGACTTGAGCACAAAAACCTAGCCTGACACTCCAGTGCAATGTTGAGGAAGTGCTGCACTGTTGGAGACGAGACGTTAAACCGAGGCCCCGTCTGCTCTCTCAGGTGGACATAAAAGATCACATGGCAGTATTTTGAAGAAGAGCAGGGGAGTTATCCCCGGTGTCCTGGCCAATATTTATCCCTCAATCAACATCACAAAAACAGATTATCTGGTCATCATCACATTGCTGTTTGTGGGAGCTTGCTGTGCGCAGATTGGCTGCCACATTTCCTACATTACAACAGTGACTACACCTCATTGGCTGTAAAGCACTTTGGGACATCTGGTGGATGAGAGAGGCGCTATAGAAATGTAAGTTTTTCTTTTTTAATAGAATGCCCAAATGAATACCCACAGTACACCAACTGCAGCCTAGCTAAGACCTTGCACAAGTTCAACATTAACTCCGTACTTTTGGATTCCACGCTTCCAGATGCAAGACTAAGAATTCTGTATGCCTTTTTATGGTCTTACTTACACTTCCAACTTAAATGACCTTTGTATCTACTCACCTAGTTCCCTCAACCCCTCTATTCTATTTCATTCCTCGCCATTTAAGGTGACTATCTTTCTTCACTCTTACGTACAAAATGTATTGCTTCATACTTTTCTACATTGAACTGCATCTGCCCCTTATCTGCCCATCCTGCTCGCCTATCTATTCTCTCCTGCAGTTATTCACAATCCTGGTCACGAATTTGCCATGCAATCCAATTTGGTGTCATCAACAAATTATTCCCTCAATTTCTAAATCTAAATCATTTATGTGTAACGTAATTAAGAGCAGCCCCAATACAGACCCCTATAGAACACCACCCACCACATCTTACCAGTCTGAGAAACTTTCTTTTACCCCTATCCTTCGCTTTCAGTCCTCCACCGATTCCTCTATCGATGTGGCCCCATTGCTCTTAATTGCATGTGCCATTATATTTGGTATAAGTCTCTTGTGTGGTACCTTAACAAATGCTTTTTGAAAATTTATATAAACAATATCTACGGCATTTCCTTTCTCTTTCCTCTCCATTATTTCTTCAAAGAATTTATACGCTTAGTCAAGCCTCTTTCAAATCTGTGCCAACTGGCCTTGACCAACTCACGTCCCTCTAGCTGCTTAGTATTATAGAGTCTACCAGTTTACACATGACATGTTTTATCCCCGTCTCTGTTTTGAAAGATTCTAGTCAAAAGTTTGACCTCCCCCTCATTAACTCACTGCTCTGTGTCTGCCTTGACTTGCTTTTTTCCCAGTAACCAATATACAAACCTTTTAACCTAATCAACCCTGCGCAACTCAATCTCCACACAGCGCACCGTCAGGTCCACTATTACAATGGTTTGCCTCGTTCTACCCTGATCTTCCCGTCATCTATCCTATGCTGTAATTCTACCTTCATTACTTAACTCGCCTCCTCATTTGGGGTATCAGTGTCCACCATGCGGTCTTAATTTACCTCCTTCTCAAAGACCCAGGGATCCAGTGCGATAAACCTGACAGTCTTTGGTACAACCCTTTGACTCGGTGTCAAATTTCGTCTGATAGCGCCTTGGGGCGTTTTACTATGTTAAAGGTGCTATATAAATGCAAGATGTTGTTGTTATTGTCGTTGTCGAACGAGTAAACGTGCCTTTGGCAAAATAAGGGTTAAATATTTAGGTCTTCTAAATGTTGTTTTAACACCGATTATAATTTCCAGAAACTTGTGCCAAAAGACTGAGGCAGTCTTGCTATTACCAGTGATGCTATTACACTTGGGAAGAAATGACATTGTGGATATCTCTGGGGCCAGAGAAACAACGTAAAAATATGGAGCATGGAAGAAAACGTGAATGCTGGTGGGTCCGACCTCTTTGACCAAGCTTTCGCCATCTGTCCTGAAATCTCCTTCTGTGGATTGTTGTCACTGTAGCGGTTCGTGTAGATCGCCACTAAATAAGAGAGTTTGACTTCGACGAACTATAAATAAGTTGTTTATTTACAGGAACAGGCTAATTACAGCAGGTAAGATAGCAGGTAAGATGGCTGACTGTAGGAGCACCGTGGTGTAGGTCTTGTCCCAGCGGGGACTCCACGAGGACTGAGTTCGCAGTCCTGTGGGGAGCGTGATGATGTCATCGCGTTTGTGTTGTGATGCCATCACATTGTTCGCGTTTCCCGCGCTTAGGGCGTCACGTGATGCGCATCGTTGCGTTGCTGGCCGTTGAGGCCGAAGACGCTGGGCCGGGCTGTGCCGGCGCACGCACATCACGTCGTACGTGACGTCAGCGCGCTAGGGCGCGTCTTAAAGGGGCAACGGCCCCAAAAGGTAAGTTAAAGGGAATTGTGTCTTTATGTAAGGTACAACCGGTGGTACCACCACATGGGCCCCCCCAGAATTCGCTTTAACGAAAGTCCAAGGGTGAGATGGTCTGACGAGCTGGTGGTCACGGCGGTTGTGCTGTCTCGACTTGGTAGGTGAGGTATGAAGATGCTGCTCGTGAGCGGATCCTTACGCGTGTCGTGGCGAATAAAACGTATCCGTCAGGCAAAGGACCGTGGAGACGTGCGAAACAGCAGGACTTGTCAGAGTGACGGGCAGGACGGGCGGACGCAGGCAATGACTGTTGATGTTGGAACAAGTCCTTGTTCTGACGAAATCTGCAGGAACGCCGACGGGCGACCCAGAAGGACTTGACTGGCGAGGTCAGTGAATTCGCCAACAGGTGAGCAAAACCTTCAGGAGGCTGGAACACGTGAAACGGTGCGTGCCATAGTGCTACGACGTGAACACAACAGAGGGTGAAGAGTTGCTGCATTGATCAGTGATCGGTGAGGCCAGCAACTTTCACGTGGCTGATCGCAGCCGCAGGATGCCCGTTGGACCCATCCTCGATGTGTGCAGCTTCAGTAGACGTTTGCGTTTGCTAAAGGGAAAACTGGATAAAGGGCAGCAACGGTCCAGGTTGTTGTTACTTTCGGGCGGGGTGAACTCTGCCTGGAGGGCGGCAACACTTGAAACTGTTGTAGATTTAGGAGAAAACAGCCGGGAGGGCGGCACGCCTTTTGTTCACGCCGAATCGTGTAGTAGGTAACACAACCAGCATGCTGAAGGGCCGGTGCATCGTCGGCGGAGAAGGGGTCGTCGTTTCGCATGAGGGATGGGTCGTCGTGGTTCGCAAGGAATGGGCCCTCGTGCGCGAGGAGTGCGTCCTCGTGTTTTGCGGGGGTGAGTCCTCGTGGTATCCCCGTAGGGTGCGCTCCGATCTTGTGGGCCCGAACATGCTGTACCCCGCGCTTGGAGAGATTTATACTTGCTGTTGCTTTGGACGTAGAGGCGGACGATCCGTGTGGCGGTGGAAGAGTCGAATACGGAGACCGTGAGCACGTGCATGGCCTGTGCCGCATCGATGTTCTCGGCGAACAGGGCTTCTACCTTCATAAAGCACGAGGGAGACCGTGGCTCCCTGGATTGCGGTAGCGACAGCGGAACGGCTGATGCTTCCATAGCGTGCTTCGTTTGTGAAAGACGTTCACAAACCCACCAATTGTAGCGCTGGTGGACGACGGTTGCCATTGGTCGTGCTCTACCTCTGTGAAATCGTTCGTGAAAAACGGGCTCACCTCCAAGCTGCGCTTCCATTGCAAATACGTACGCAAAGACGGGGTCACTTTTGGTGGAATCGACGTTAGGCGGTTGCTGTTCCGTGGTTGTTCGTCGGTTGTGCGTTGGTCGTCTTGAGGGAAGACGAGGTTCAGGCGCGCGTTGCTACCGTGAAAATCGTTCACGGATACGGGTTCACCAATTGTAGCGTTAGAATTGATGAGCTCCCGTACTCACGTCATTGGGTCACCAATGTAGCTCTTCGTGTAGATCGCCACTAAATAAGAGAGTTTGACTTCGACGAACTATAAATAAGTTGTTTATTTACAGGAACAGGCTAATTACAGCAGGTAAGATAGCAGGTAAGATGGCTGACTGTAGGAGCACCATGGTGTAGGTCTTGTCCCAGCGGGGACTCCACGAGGACTGAGTTCGCAGTCCTGTGGGGAGCGTGATGACGTCATCACGTTGTTCGCATTTCCCGCGCTTAGGGCGTCACGTGATGCGCGTCGTTGAGGCTGAAGTCGGGAGGCCGGGCTGTGCCGGTGCTTGCCGCGGGAGCGGAAGATCGCGTCGCTCCCGTCGGCTGGCCGTTGAGGCCGAAGACGCTGGGCCGGGCTGTGCCGGTGCACGCACATCACGTCGTACGTGACGTCAGCGCGCTAGGGCGCGTCTTAAAGGGGCAATGGCCCCAACAGGTAAGTTAAAAGGGCAACGGCCCCAAACGGTAAGTTAAAGGGAATTGTGTCTTTATGTAAGGTACAACCGGTGGTACCGCCACATCACCATGTTTTATTGATAGCAAACTTGTTAAGCGCCTTGGTTCAAGTTGTTGGATCTGGTATCCAATGTTGGTGTCGGTAAAACCATAAGCGTTTACACGACAGGAGGCCATTCAGCCTATTTCATCTCTGCTAGCTCGTTATTAGAGCAATCGAAAACTAATCCATAGCCCTCCATCTTACTTTGCCTGAAATATTTATCTAATTTCTCCTTAAAAGATGCCATGGTCTGTGCCTCATCCACTCCGTGGTAAACCACTCAATGCTCCAACAAACCTCTCTGTAAAGAAATTTCTCCTAACCTCTCCTCATTTTCTTAGTGATTTTTTTTAAATGAATGGCCCCTCACCACTGACTCCCCAACCAGAGGTAGGAAACGCGGCACAGCAAGGCCCCACAAACAGCAATAACCAGATAATTGTTTTGTTTAGGTGTTGGTTGAGGAATAAATATTGGCTAGGACTTTGAGAAAAGAAAGACTTGCATTTATATAGCGCCTTTCACGACCACCAGATGTCTCAAAGTGCTTCACAGCCAATGAAGTACTTTTGGAGTGGAATCACTGTTGTAATGTGGGAAACGCTGCAGCTAATTTGCGGACAGCAAGCTCCCACAAACAGCAATGTGAAAATGACCAGATGATCTGTTTTTGTTATGTTGGTTGAGGGATAAATATTGGCCCCAGGACACCAGGGATAACCCCCCTGCTCTTCTTCGAAATAGTGCCATGGGATTTTTTATGTCCACCTGAGAGGGCAGATGGGGCCTTAATTTAACATCTCATCCGAAAGAAGGCACCTCCGACAGTGCAGCACTCCCTCAGCACTGCGCTGGAGCATCAACCTAGATTTTTATGCTCTAGTCTCATGGAGTGGGATTTGAACCCACAACCTTCTAGACTCGGGGGAGAAGGTGCTACCAACTGAGCCACAGCTGGCATTGGGTAGATTCCCCTTCGAAATAATGCCATGGGATGTTTTATGTCCAATGTTCTCTCTAAGCTGCGCAGCAATGGGAAAGGTCCCACGCAGGCCATTCACTGGCTTCCCCTTTGTAAATACCACGTAGGCACGGAAATTTAAAGGGACCGCGCACTAAAAGAAACAGGCCACGCAGAACAAAGCACAGCTTACAGGGAACCTGGTTTACCCAGCTGGTTCACTAATGTCCTTTAGGGAAGAAAATCTACTGTCCTTACCTGGTCTGGCCTATATGTGACTCTAGACCTACATGTGGTTGACTCTTAACTGCCCTCTGAAATGGTGGCCCACTACCACCTTCTCAAGGGCAATTAGGGATGGGCAATAAATGCCGGCCTTGCCAGTGATGCCCACATCCCGTGACTGAATTTTTTAAAAATTGTCCAAGGGTGCACAGTCCTTGTTTTTACATTTGCACTACTAATTCCTATGACCACATTTATAATGAAAACCATCTGTGTAAGAGTCACAAAGTAATTTTAACCTCTTGCCAATGGTGGTGTTCCAGCGCTTCAACTGGTGGTGTAATTCTGAAGCAGAGATCTTGCCTCAGAGACAGGGACCATGTACAGCAGGCACCTCAAAGCACTGGAGAGGTACCACCAATGCTGCGTCCGCAAAATCCTGCAAATCCATTGGCAGGATAGGCGCACCAACATCAGTGTTCTCGCTCAGGCCAACATCCCCAGCATCGAAGCTTTGACCACGCTCGATCAGCTCCGATGGACGGGCCACATTGCCCGCATGCCTGATACGAGACTCCCAAAACAAGCGCTGTACTCGGAGCTCCGGCACGGCAAGAGAGCCCCAGGTGGGCAGAGGAAACGCTCCAAGGACACCCTCAAAGCCTCCTTGAAAAAGTGTAACATCCCCACCGACACCTGGGAATCCCTGGCCCAAGACTGCACAAAGTGGAGGAGAAGCATCCGGGAAGGCGACGAACACCTCGAGTCTCTTCACTGGGAGCAAGCAGAAGCCAAGCGCAAACAGCGGAAGGAGCGCACATCAACCCAAGCACCCCACCCACCCGCCCCTTCAACCACCGTCTGCCCCACCTGTGACAGAGACTGTAGGTCCCGCATTGGACTCTTATTGTTGGAGTGTTTTTTTTGGTCTTACAACACTCCCGTGCAGCGCCTTGGGATGTTTTACTACGTTAAAGGCGCTATATAAATACAAGTCACCTGAGAACTCATTTTTAGTGTGGAAGCAAGTCATCCTCGGCTCCGAGAGACTGCCTAAGAAGAGAAGAGGGTGTAATTACAGCGTGACGCATGGTCAGGTGAAGTCCATCCATCCTGTGCAGGCCATTCCTGCCCCAGAACTGGTCCCGAGTTCCCAGGGACCTGATCCCTTCCCTCCTACATCGTCTCTCCAGCTACGTATTTAACTCTCTTCTTTCTATTTCTATGCTGATTAGTTTGTGGCGTTGGGAGCAGCCCTGAGATTACGACCCTGGATGTCCCACTCTTCAGTCCATCTCCTAACTGCTAAAACTCCCGCTGCCGGACCTTTGCCATAGATTCTAACCGTGGCTTCAATCCTCACACCAAAATCTTTCGTACCTGCTCCATGGTATCCCTTACCCTGGCACCTGGGAGGCAACTCACCACTGAGAGCCCGTGGTAGTTATAGTCCTCCTTCCCGTGTCAGACGGCCACCCCAGAAGAGCTGGAATTGCCACGTGCACTGGCCCAAGATATGGAAATTAGCCCAACCCTGGGTTTTTCTACAGGGTCAGGGTAGCCCAGTGTTTGGGTGGAAATTCTACTTTGTCCTCAATCCTCTAGCTTCCCTCCACCCCCCGCCCCACCCTCCAAAAGGTATCCCCAGGAATTTCCGCACTCTTGTGTTTTTACACTGGACCCAACGAAGAGAAACATACTCGTCTCACCTGAGCGGGCAATGCCTCTAATAGCCTTGCATTTGATGGGCGCTCAGATTTATGAGGTGGGGCCTATGCTGAAGGCCGCATGGTCCAGCTTCATTAGACTTTGGAAGCATCATATTTTAGAGAGAAAAGAATTCTCTTATTGTTGGAGTGTTTTTTTGGTCTTACAATACTCCCGTGCAGCGCCTTGGGACATTTTACTACGTTAAAGATGCTATATAAATACAAGTTGTTGTTGTGTCTGTTCTACAGCTTATTTCTTGAACATGCAAATCACTGAAATGGTCCCATGCACCAGCTTGTGGACTCCAGTTGCAGGCTGCTATCCAGCTCCATTAGTGGCAGGTTTCCAATGGCTGCATCCACAAGATTTACACATGAGTCATGTGGGACGCCTGCATCACAAGGGCAAGTCTGTCTAGTAATTAGTTTAATGGCCAACAGTCAAGACCAAATAAGAAGCAACATGGATTGGTTTCAGCGTGTCAAAAAGGAGGTGGTGTGGAGCAGGGAGAGAGAGGCGACCTCGCTGTACAAAGTGCCCATCCCATCTATTAAAGCACAGAAACAAACATGGAAATAAAGTCTACCAGACAGAGGTTTCAGTGCCTGTCTTGATTAATACGATAACAAAATACTGTGGATGCTGGAAATGCGAAATAACAGAAAACGCTGGAAAAACTCAGCAGGCCAGGCAACATCCGTGGAGAGAGAAATAGAGTCAACGTTTCAGGTCGAAGACCCTTCGTCAGATTAACTCCAACGAGAAATACACATTTTTGGGCTTCAGGAAGAGCTTCAATGAACTGTTAAACATCAGAGCTATAAAAGGCCAGATCTATGTGGCACGACCTTCTGTGCTCCTTCTTACACAGAGCAGAGATTCTCCTAAGCAGTATTTGTGTTGGGCACCAACACTCAGATCACCTGCAGTTGGTGGCACATGATGGATAAGGATGACCTGTCCCTCTAAGACCAACTCCCCCCCCCCCCCCCCGCCATCTCTCCGAGATATACTGACTGACAGTATATCTCTAGGTCCTATCTTCTGCAGCTACATACAGTGACACCACTATTCCCAGCCAGAATGGCGATGATTGGTTAAGTACCTCGTCAATCATGTCTGGAGACCGCACTGCTGTAAGTGACTGGGATCGATTTTATGCACATCATTTGTATGTAACTATCCTCCTGTTTCTTATGGGGAGACTTTGCTGTAGTTTCGGTCATGTGTTCGGATTGCTGTAGTTTGTACAGACTCTTTTTAAATAGACTCTGTAGACTGTTTGCTGTAGTGCACTGATTAAACGGACTCTGTTTGCTGAGCAAATAGACTCTGTTTGATGTAACAGACTGTTTGCTGTGAGTCCTGTCGTAAGTCCCGCCCCACCTCCAGCTCATTGGCTGACACAGTGGTGTCAATAGAGACTCTGATCTTCTGTAGTGTAAACAAATGATCGTGCTGCCAACTGCGCGGAGCTGGCACAAGGTGACAAGCTGGAACAATGCACCACATACAATACAGCAGGCCTTTAGCGGGGGTGTCAGCCTTGCCAATTGATACGCAATGATAACTTATAAATAATTAAATACGTGGCAGCTTCACGTTACCAATAACCAGGAATCACCTCGGCTGTAAAAAGTCAGTTTAGTGCATAGAGTTACATTCTATTTATACACATTGTACAAAATTGTGAGGGGCATAGATAGGATGGATGCTGAGGAGCTTTTCCCCTTAGTAGAGGGGTCAATAACTAGGGGGCATAGATTCAAGGTAAAGGGAGGGAGGTTTAGAGGGGATTTGAGAAAGAACTTTTTCACCCAGAGGGTGGTTGGAGTCTGGAACTCACTGCCTGAAAGGGTTGTGGAGGCAGAAACCCTCACAACATTTAAGAAGCATCTGGACGAGCATTTGAAATGCCATAGCATACAAGGCTACGGGCCAAATGCTGGAATATGGGATTAGATTAGACAGGGCTTGATGGCCGGCATGGACACGATGGGCCGAAGGGCCTCTATCTGTGCTGTATTACTCTATGACTCTATGACATTTTGAAGATTACACGTATTGTGTTGCATGACTACTATTGTTAAAGGAGAAGGCGGCTATTAAAGGGGCTGCACCTACATCTCAGTCTCACTTAGCAAACACAAAGGGGGAAAAATTCGGTTGCTTTGTGCCTCCAGTTAGCGCCTAAGCTGGGCCCCGGGTCGCGCTGCGCAAGGCCCCTCCCCTTTACCGGGAGGAACGCCTGCAATACTGCGGCACGACGTCGCAATAGCGTCGCAATATTCCCTCATAGCGCCCCAAGAGGGAGGCAGGGTGCTTCCAGTAGCGCCCCGCTTCCCTCTTGGGGCTCTACCACTCAATTTCGGCTGCGGGGGTGCTAGTTTTCTCGGAGCGTTAAAAGTAGCGCCCCAGCAAAGTTAGTGCCCCAAAGGGGGTGAGACTCAATTTTCCCCCCAAAAAACTTAGCTCAGTACTTCCAGCTTTAATCCCACAAATCACCAAACCTTGCAGTTACGATGCAGCTTGATACACTGCAGAAATCTGACATTAAACGGTGCAGCTCAATAGTCCATACATTTACGTAACTTTTTAAAGTCTCTGTTAAAAAGAATTACATTTATATAGCACCTTTCACGACCTCAGGATGTACCAAAGTGCTTCACAGCCAATTAAATACTTCTGAATTATTATAATGTAGGAAGCACAGCAGCCAATTTGCACACAGCAAGTTCTTACAAACAGCAATGAGATCATGACCAGATAGTCAGATCTAGAGAACTCTCCTGCTCTTCTTCGAAATAATGCCATTCGATCTTTTACCTCAGAGGGCCTCGGTTTATCGTCCCATCCAAAAGATGGCACCCCCAAAAGTGCAGCACCCACACAGTACTGCACTGGAGTGCCAACCTAGATTGCGTGCTCAAGTCTCTGCAGTGGGGCTACGAACCCATGACCGTCTGACTCAGAGGCGAGAGTGCTGCCCACTGAGCCATGGCTGACATAGGTGATAGAGTAAAATAGGATACTGGATGAAAAAGAGCTCCAAGGCTCTGGGAAGGCAAAGCAAATATGTGAAGGCAAAAGAGAATATGGCAGGGCTGGAAGGCATTTATTTTAATGCAAGGAGTCTTGCAAATAAGGTGGATGAACTGAAGTTGTTGTTGAACACATGGGAGTACGATATTGTTGCTATCACGGAGACATGGTTGAGGGAGGGTCAGGACTGGCAGCTCAATATTCCGGGGTATAGAATCTTCAGGCGAGACAGAGGGGGGTGTAAAAGGGGAGGGGGTGTTGCAATATTAATTAAGGAGTCAATTACTGCTGTAAGGAGGGATGATATATTAGCGGGTTCCTCTAATGAGGCCATATGGGTAGAACTTAAAAACAAAAAGGGGGCAAGCACTTTGCTGGGAGTGTACTATAGGCCCCCAAACAGTCAGGGGGAGATAGAGGAACAGATATGTAGGCAAATCTCAGAAAAGTGCGAAAATAATAGGGTAATAATAGTGGGGGATTTCAACTTCCCCAATATAAATTGGGATAGTCAGAGTGTGAAAGGCTTAGAGGGTGCAGAATTCTTAAAGTGCATCCAGGAGAGCTTTTTGAGCCAACATGTAGAAAGTCCTACAAGAGAGGGGGCGGTACTGGACCTAATTCTGGGGAATGTAGCCGGGCAAGTGGTGGAAGTGTCAGTAGGAGAGCATTTTGGCGACAGTGACCACAATTCGGTGAGATTTAAGGTGGTCATGGAAAAAGACAAAGACGGTCCGGAAATAAGGGTTCTAAATTGGGGGAAGGCCGATTTTAATATGATAAGGCAGGATCTGGCCAAATTGGACTGGGAGCAGCTACTTATAGGAAAATCCGCATCAAAACAGTGGGAGACTTTCAGAAGGGAAATAGAGAGAGTACAACGCCAACATGTTCCTGTAAAGGTCAAGGGTGGGACCAACAAGCAAAGGGAACCTTGGATGACAAGGGATATACAAAAATGCATTAGAAATAAAAGGGGGGCTTTTGGCAGTTACAAAAGACTAAAGACGGAAGAAGCCCTAGAGGAGTATAAAAAGTGCAGGGGCATACTTAAAAAAGAAATTAGGAGGGCGAGGAGGGGCCATGAAATAACACTGGCGAGCAAAATAAAGGAAAATCCTAAGATGTTTTATAAGTATATTAAGGGCAAGAGGATAACCAGGGAAAGGGTAGGGCCCATTAGGGACCAAAGTGGCAATCTGTGTGTAGAGCCAGATGATGTAGGCGGGGTTTTAAATGAATTTTTTGCATCTGTGTTCACTATGGAGAAAGACGATGCAGACATAGAAATCGGGCAAGGGGGCTGTGACATACTTGAACATATTAGCATCGAGAGGGAGGAGGTGCTAGCGGTTTTAGCAGGCCAAAAAGTGGATAAATCCCCAGGCCCGGACGAGATGTATCCCAGGCTGCTGTGGGAGGCAAAGGAGGAGATTGCAGGGGCTCTGACACAAATTTTCAGAACCTCTCTGGCCACAGGGGATGTACCAGAGGACTGGAGAACAGCTAACGTAGTACCATTATTCAAGAAGGGTAGCAGGGATAAACCAGGGAATTACAGGCCTGTGAGCCTAACATCTGTGGTAGGGAAATTATTGGAAAAAATTCTGAGGGACAAAATTAGTCTCCACTTGGAGAGGCAAGGATTAATCGGGAATAGTCAGCATGGCTTTGTCAAGGGTAAATCATGTCTGACAAATCTGATTGAATTTTTCGAGGGGGTGACTAGGGGGGTGGATGAGGGAAATGCTGTGGATGTGGTTTACATGGACTTCAGTAAAGCTTTTGACAAAGTCCCGCATAGGAGACTGGTCAAGAAGGTAAGAGCCCATGGGATCCAGGGTGCCTTGGCGCGTTGGATCCTAAACTGGCTGAGTGGCAGGAGGCAGAGGGTGATGGTCGAAGGTTGCTTTTGTGACTGGAAGCCTGTGTCCAGTGGGGTACCTCAGGGATCGGTGCTGGGTCCCTTGTTGTTTGTGATCTACATAAATGATTTGGATGAGAATGTAAAAGGTATGATCAGTAAGTTCGCAGATGACACGAAAATTGGTGGGGTGGTAAATTGCGAGGAGGAAAGCCTCAGGCTACAGGACGATATAAACGGGTTGGTCAGATGGGCGGAAAAGTGGCAAATGGAATTTAACCCTGAAAAGTGCGAGGTGATGCATTTTGGACGGACAAATAAGGCAAGGGAATACACAATGAGTGGTAGGACCCTAGGAAGTACAGAGGGTCAGAGGGACCTTGGTGTACATGTACATAGATCCCTGAAGGCAGCGGAACAGGTAGATAAGGTGGTTAAAAAGGCATATGGGATACTTGCCTTCATTAGCCGAGGCATAGAATATAAGAGCAGGGAGGTTATGATGGAGCTGTACAAAATGCTGGTGAGGCCACAGCTGGAGTACTGTGTGCAGTTCTGGTCGCCTCACTATAGGAAGGATGTGATTGCATTGGAGAGGGTGCAGAGAAGATTCACCAGGATGTTACCTGGGATGGAGCGCCTCAGCTATGAAGAGAGGCTGGACAGGCTGGGGTTGTTTTCCTTGGATCAAAGAAGGCTGAGGGGGGACCTGATTGAGGTGTACAAAATGATGAGGGGCATAGATAGGGCAGACAAAGAGGAACTTTTCCCCTTAGTAGGGGGGTCAATAACAAGGGGGCATAGATTCAGGGTAAGGGGCAGGAGATTTAGAGGGGATTTGAGGAGGAACTTTTTCACCCAGAGGGTGGTTGGAATGTGGAACTCACTGCCTGAAAGGGTGGTAGAGGCAGGAACCCTCACAACATTCAAGAAGCATTTGGATGAGCACTTGAAATGCCATTGCATACAAGGCTATGGACCAAATGCTGGAAAATGGGATTAGACTGGACAGGGATGGATGGGCGGCGCAGACACGATGGGCCGAAGGGCCTCTTTCTGTGCTGTAAAACTCTATGACTCTATGACTATGACTAAGAATGACCTTGAAGGGCCGATTTTCTGAATGGCCACTGCCCGTTGGGAGCATTTATCGGTAAATGGTGGACAGGGTCTCTGCCGGGAGTGCCTAATTCGATAAATCAGTCCTTAACTGTACAGGCAATGAGCTACAAGGAAAGGTTAAAGAAAGGAAATTGGATAAATACTTGAAGGGGAGGGGGGAATTTGCAGGGCTGTGGGGAAAGAGCAGGGGAGTGGGACTAATTGGAGAGCTCTTTCAAAGAGCCCTTCTGTGCTGTATGACTCCTTGATTCGAAGTCACACTCTTTGGGGTCATTTTCTAATCTCATGTTGCTGGCAAGGAGCCACACCGGCCAGGGGAACACATCAGAAGTTGAAACAGGCACGCGGCCGGATTTTCCGATGTGCGCTCCCAGCTGGCCATGCATCCCACCAGGAATGCAAAGTCGGAGAATTACTCCTCTACAGCCAAGAAGAAAAGCAGTTTGGGGGACACCTCATATTACATTTTATAGACAGGATAAACCCAAAACATTACTGGAAATAAAACCAGAAGAATAGGACCTAGAGGTATAAATTTCACTTGTCAAAATTAAATTTAAAACATATTAACAGAAGCAAAGCACCAGGGACCTTGGAAATGCAGCTGGATGCTGTAATGGGAGAGTTAAGTTACTAGAGGGGCTTGGCTCTAGGGGGCTGAATGGGCCTCTCTTGCGATCAACTTCTCTATATTTCTTGTGGGGGTTCGGGGATGGGGAGCAGGTCATATCCATCGAGGACAGGAGAGATTGATCCGTTCAACAGTTGGTGTCACATTCACTTAAACTTTCAGTCTGAGTTTTAAAAAGAACTTGCCTATTTACCGACAACTATTTTTCCTTTTGGGGAGGAGTTGCGGGGTGGGGGAAGAAGAGGGCGAGCAGGATTTTGGGCTTGTGCTGAGGATGCAATTTCTGGGAATTGGGGCACTCATCTGTATTGATTTTTTTGTGGGTTCAATGATGAGACATTTATGAAAGAGAATGACTTTTAATCTAAAGTCTGTTCAACTCTTTATACAGCTTTACAGGAGACACGATGCTTGTGATGCATCTAGAACGAAACTGAAACTAAAACAAACTACCTTGCTTGTCTCGGTCACATGCCCTCTGCTGGTCAGGCACAAGCAATCAATACATGCAAACATGCTGTTAAGGCATCATAATCGAACAGGCAAATACCATCTCTATCTGCTGATATCATTACATCATCCACTTCTGATATCCAACTTCAGCGTGAAGCTGTCTCAGCTCAAGGGGTTAGCTACGGGGCAAAAACTCTTTCTACTCTGTTGGGAACGCACTTGCCTCCGAGTCATAAGGTTGTGTGTTCAAGACTGACACTCCAGTGCAGTACTGAGGGAGTGCTGCACTGTCGGAGGTGCCGTCTTTCGGATGAGATGTTAAACCGAGCCCCCGTCTGCTCTCTCAGGTGGACGTAAAAGATCCCATGGCACTATTTTGAAGAAGAGCAGGTGAGTTCTCCCCGGTGTCCTGGCCAATATTTATCCCTCAACCAACATAACAAAAAACGATTATCTGGCCATTGCTGTTTGTGGGGCCTTGCTGTGCGCAAATTGGCTGCCGCGTTTTCTACATTACAACACTTCAAATAGCACTTCATTGGCTGTAAAGGGCTTTGAGACGTCTGGTGGTCATGAAAGGCACTACATAAATGCAAGTCTTTCTTTCTTTCTCTGCCCAAGCAATGTGCCTTAGCTTCTGACCTTGAAAGAGCACCCCCACCACCCATCCTTTTGGAGTCCCTGAGGTGAGAGGGCCAATTTGGTGTTAACTTATCCCCAACTGTAAGCACTTTGGCACTGTGGGCCATCAATCAACTAGTAGCAAAATTCAGGGTTGGCCAAAGTCATTTCACTTGGGACCCATACAGAGAAGAGAACTTTCCATCAGTGTAGGCTGAATTGCAATCCAGGAGCTAAGGCTGAAAGTGGAATGTTTTAACTAAACCCACTCCTAAGTTCCTTTCCTCTCTCCCACACCTCACTGAGTATTACATAGATACATAGAAGATAGGAGCAGGAGTAGGCCATTCGGCCCTTCGAGCCTGCTCCGCCATTCAATGAGATCATGGCTGATCATCCAAATTCAGTACCCGGTCCCTGCCTTCTCCCCATATCCCTTGATCCCTTTAGCCTTAAGAAATATATCCAACTCTTTCTTGAATACACTTAATGAACTGGCCTCCACCGCCCTCTGTGGCAGAGAATTCCACAGGTTCACCACTCTCTGGGTGAAGAAATTCCTCCTCATTTCAGTCCTAAATGGCTTACCCCTTATCCTTAGACTATGACCCCTGGTTCTGGACTCCCCGGCCATCAGAAACATCCTTCCTACATCTAGTCTGTCCAGGCCTGACAGAATTTTATAGGTTTCGATGAGATCCCCTCTCAATCTTCTAAACTCCAGTGAGTATAAGCCCAATCGACACAATCTCTCCTCATACGTCATTCCTGCCATCCCAGGTATCAGCCTGGTGAATCTTCGCTGCACTCCTTCCATGGCAAGAACGTCCTTCCTCAGGTAAGGCGACCAAAACTGCACACAATACTCAAGGTGTGGTCTCACCAAGGCCCTGTACAACTGTAGCAAGACATCCTTGTTCTTGTACTCGAACCCTCTTGCTAAGAAGGCCAACATACCATTTGCCTTCTTAACCACCTGCTGCACCTGCACGCTTACCTTCAGCGACTGGTGTACAAGAACACCCAGGTCTCTTTGCACTTCCCCTTCTCCCAAACTATTACCATTCAAATAATAATCTGCCTTCCTGTTTTTGCCACCAAAGTGGATAACCTCACATTTATCCACATTATAGTGCATTTGCCATGTTTCTGCCCAATCACCCAACCTGTCCAAATCGTGCTGGAGTTTCACAACATCCTCCTCACAGCATACCCTCCCCCCCAGCTTTGTGTCGTCTGCAAATTTGGAGATATTACATCCAATTCCCTCGTCCAGATCATTAATATATATTGTGAACAGCTGGGGTCCTAGGACCGATCCCTGCGGTACCCCACTAGTCACTGCCTGCCACTCGGAAAACGACCCGTTTATTCCAACTCTTTGCTTTCTGTCCGCCAACCAGTTCTCTATCCAAGTCAATACCTTGCCCCCAATCCCATGTGCCTTAATTTTGCACGCTAATCTCTTATGCGGGACCTTATCGAAAGCCTTCTGAAAGTCCAAATATTAGGTGAAGGGGAGACGATGTTCTGGTAGTTTTAATGGGGGGGAGGAGGTGGTGAGGAGTAACGTCCTGCTCAATGCAGCCTGACACGGCCCTTGGTTACATATAAAACACAGAACTCTTTTCCTTGCAGCCAACAATGGACCGCACAGCACCTTAAAGGGGCCGCGTGCCTAAAATGAATTTTGGGGAACATTGGTGAGGAGACACTTCTATTAAATATAAAGTGCTTGCTCCAATGGGAGAGCAGTTAATCATCTCTGGATTGATTGGCAGGCACATAGAAACATAGAAGATAGGAGCAGGAGTAGGCCATTCGGCCCCTTGAGCCTGCTCCGCCATTCCAATGAGATCATGGCACCTTTTGCAAAAGAATAAAACAACCGCAGGGGGTTATAACAAAGCCAGCAGCGTACGCCTTGTAGAACGAGCAAGGTCGGTGAATGACAATTTCAGCAATTCAGCCATTTCTCCCAAGTTAGCTTTGAGAGAATTCTAGGAGATCTTTCTGTGGGCACATGACAGAGCAGTACTTCACAGGAATGGAGTAAACAATAATTACACACATTGTATAAAAGGCTCGTGTGGAGGAGCCCTGCTCAATGCAGCCTGACGCGGCCCTCGGTTACATATAAAACACAGAATTCTTTTCCTTGCAGCCAACAACGGCCCGATATTAAAACACACTCCCCGTCTACCAGTCCTGCTTTCCTCATTCACGCCCCCTCGAATGTGCCCCCCTAATGGTAGCGAATAAATGGGAAGAACTTGCATTTTTCTAGCAACTTTCATGTCCTCAGCACGCTCCAAAGCACTTCCCAACCCATCTTTTGACATCACTTGTTGTTATGTAAGAAAATGCTGCAGCTAATCTGCATCGATTAAGGTCTCAGAAACAGCAATTAGATAAATAACCATTTCATCTATAAATATTAGCCAGGATTAGCCAGGAGCGATAAATATTTGCCAGGACAATAGAAGAACTCCCCTACTCTTCTTCAAATAGGGATCTTTTATAGAATGGTACAACACCGGAGGAGGCCATTCGGCCCATCATGCCTGTTCTTTTCAAGTACATACATATTTCCATTTTAAAAGCTGCTACTGAATCTGTTTCCAAGCAATGCTTTCCAGACCATAACAACACTAAAAAAAAATCTCATCTTCTACCTGGATTTTTTTCCCCAATTATCTTCAATCTGTGTCCTCTGGTTACCGACCCTCCTGCCACTGGAAACAGTTTCTCCCTATTCACTTTTTCAAAACCCCTCATAGTTTTGAACACCTCTATTAAATCTTCCCTTAACCTGCTCCGCTCTAAGGAGAACAATCCCAGCTTCTCTAGTCTCAGCACATAACTGAAGTCCCTCATCCCCGGAGCCATTCTGATAAATCTCCTCTGCAAGGCACTGACACCCTTCCTCGTGTGGTTAATGTCCGCTTAAGCAGGAAAATGGCTCCTTGGTTTAAAACTTCATCTGAAAGATGGCACCTCCAACGATGTAACACTTCCTCGGCGCTGCACTGAATTGTCAGCCTAGATTATATTCTGAGGTGGAGCTTCAACCCACAACTTTGACACAGTTGGTCAGAACAGTGGCAAATGGAATTTAACCCTGAAAAGTGTGAGGTGATGCATTTTAGGAGGACTAACAAGGCAAGGGAATACACAATGAATGGTGGGACCCTAGGAAGGACAGAGGATCAGAGGCACCTTGGTGTGCATGTACATAGATCCCTGAAGGCAGCAGGACAGGTAGATAAGGTGGTTAAAAAGGCATATGGGATACTTATATTCTATGCCTCGGCTAATGAAGGCAAGAGCAGGGAGGTTATGATGGAGCTGTACAAAACACTAGTTAAGCCACAGCTGGAATACTGTGTGCAGTTCTGGTCGCCACACTATAGGAAGGATGTGATTGCATTGGAGAGGGTGCAGAGGAGATTCACCAGGATGTTACCTGGGCTGGAGTGCTTCAGCTATGAGGAGAGACTGGACAGGCTGGGGTTGTTTCCTTGGAGCAGAGAAGGCTGAGGGGGGACCTGATTGAGGTGTACAAAATTATGAGGGGCATAGATAGGGTAGATAGAAAGGAACTTTTCCCCTTAGTAGAGGGGTCAATAACCAGGGGGCATAGTTTCAAGATAAGGGGCAGGAGGTTTAGAGGGGATTTGAGGAAAAACTTTTTCACCCAGAGGGTGGTTGGAATCTGGAACTCACTGCCTGAAAGGGTGATAGAGGCAGGAACCCTCACAACATTCAAGAAGCATTTAGATGAGCACTTGAAACACCATAGCATACAAGGCTACGGACCAAGTGCTGGAAAATAGGATTAGAATAGACAGGGCTTGATGGCTGGCGCGGACACGATGGGCCGAAGGGCCTCTTTCTGTGCTGTATAACGCTATGACTCTATGACAAAGGCGAGAGTGGTGCCCACTGCCCCAAACTGCCACTTTTTTTTTAAAACTCAGTTATTGCTCCCTACTTCTCATTCTTGCTGCCTCCGCCTGCTCGGATTCTGCCACTCCATTATTGTGTCCTTATAGTTGCTGACCTGCATTCTCTAAATCCCATCTCATCTCTTTTCCCTGCGGAGGGCTATCCCTGCGTCCTCACACACCTCTCCCTTCTCCTTTTCTTCCTCGTAGGCCCTAATATTACCAGTCCCAGAACTGTCTGCACATCATCATGCATTTGCAACCCTTATTGGCTTGTTTCAAAAATGTCTCCCATTGGAGGAGTTATGTTGGAGTGGAAGGGTGGGGGGGGGGGGGGGGCGGCTACGGAATGGGGTGCTCCAAGGATCATTGTTGGGACAACCAGTGTCTCTAATTTGCATCAATCATGTAGATTCAGAAACTCAATGCAAATTGGTCAAATTTGCAGATGATACTAAACCAGGAGGCGCAATGGGATTGGAAGAGGCAGCTCAGAAATTAAAGATTGAGTTGAACAAAATATAGAATTGGGTAGAACAATGGCAGATGAAATTTAATAGAGATAAATATAAAGTGCTGCACATAGGAAGGAAGAATGGGCAGCACATGTTCTCTATCAATGGTGCTGAAACAGCATGAAGATTAATGAGACCGAGGAGTCTCAGTAGACTCAACATGTCCAAATAATGCAGAGCAGCGATCAACAAAGCCAATAAAATGTTGAACTGCAAAGTCAAAACAGTAGAATATAAGTCAGAGGAAGTCATGATTGAACTGTCCAGAGCTTTGGTCAGACTGCATCATGAGTACTGTGTCCAGTTCTGGTCAGACCGCACCTTGAGCACGGTGTCCAGTTCTGGTCAGACCTCACCTTGCGCACTGTGTCCAGTTCTGGTTAGACTGCACCTTGAGCACTGGGTCCAGTTCTGGTTAGACTGCACCTTGAGCACTGGGTCCAGTTCTGGTCACTAAAACACAAGGGAGACATTCAAGCGCTGGAGGCAAGGTCTGAGTTTTGGAGAAACTTGGGTTTTCAGTCTGGAAAGGAGACAACTGAGAGGTGATCTTAGAGAGGTTTATACAATAATTAAAGCAATGTAACAATGCACATCTGGAATATTACTTAAATTGCAAGAGTAGGACAACGGAATACAGGGTCAAACTAATAAAAGGCAAATTTAGGACTGATATCAGGAAGTCCTTCTGCACACAGTGATTAACATGTGCAATGGTTTCATGGATAGAATAGTGGAGGTGAAAACCATGGAAGAATCAATTAGATGCAACAATTGACAGTGTCGAAGAAGGAACGGCGATATATTTCCAAGTCAGGATGAGAGATAACATGGAGGGGAATTGGGAGATGGTGGTGTTCCCATGCACCTGCTGCCCTTGTGGTGGAAGAGGTCGCAGGTTTGGGAGGTGCTGCCAAAGAAGCCTTGGCGAGTTGCTGCAGTGCATCTTGTAGATGGTACACACTGCAGCCACGGTACGCCGGTGGTGGAGGGAGTGAATGTTTAAGGTGGTGGATAGGCTGCTGATTTGAACAATGCCGGCTGGCTTCCTGAATATATTTTCCTGCAACCATTTCCAGGCCCTCTGGATAGTGGACACTCCAATCGACTCCAACTCATGTCAAGCAGCCCGGACATTTCCTAACATAGGAGGCTGTCCCGAGCATGTCAAAGAAGGCGAGGCTCCTTCACTACAGATCCTCAGGAGGACCTCCAAAGAGGCAACAGAACGGGGAGCAGACCGGCTCCTTGTTCCCATCATGTCTTCTGTTGCACGGAGCAACAATTGTTGTGGCTCCCTTTAAATAAGAGTGGGAGCCTTTAAAAGCTGCACCCCGCATCCCATTGCTACTCCATCAGCAAGCTCCGGGAGCCAGGCCCAATCAGGGTTACAGAGAATGTAGAGCACAGAAACAGAACATTTAGCCCAACTGGTCTGTGCCAGTGTTTATGCTCCACATTGGAAGTGGAGTCTGCTGACGGAGATCCATCCCAATTGGCCTGTCTCCAGTGCCACGAGGTGATACATTCTCCACTCCCAGCTCCCAGGCCCTTCAGCGTTGGGATTGGAGGTTTCTCCCCACTGCGTCCACAAGCAGATTGCACAGCTAGATGAGAACTGCCAGAGACATTTGCGCTTTACAGCATAGAGAAGTGAAACACCCACACGTAGACACACACAGACACACACATGCAGACACACACGTACGCAGACACACACAGACAGAGACACAGAGACACACAAGAGACAGAGACACACACACACAGAGGCACACACAGACAGAGAGACACACACACACACACACACACACACACGCAGACACAGACACACAGAGAGACAGACACACACAGAGACAGACACACACGCACACAGTCAGACACACCCATTGTAGTTCCACTCACTTAAATGCGCTTCCCTTTTAAGAGCAAAGCTTGTGATCTGTGGGGCATTTCTTGTTCCTCATATCCTTGCCAATGATGGGAATGAACTGGGTTCTTTTAGTTTTGAAAGTTGGGTATTGGTCCCTTCAAAGTGCTGTTTCATTGCCAGAGGGAATCGGTAGGAGTCATCGCACTGAGAGACAGCAGCTCAGATAATCTTGTAGAGAAAGAGAGGAGTACTAGATGCGTTTATTAAATATAATGCAAAAAATAGCCATGGGTGTAAAAGTGTGTGTGTGTGTGTGTGTGTGTGTGTGTGTGTGTGTGTATTCCAGCTTAGTCCTCTCACCGGGTGAACCTAGAAGACCTCACAGCTGCGTAATAGAGAAGCGTCATGCCGCGTGCCCAACCCTCCGATCAGCGAGGCCTAGAGCTGTGCACGGAGTTAAAAGAGCCGTATAAAATCAGCTGCTGGGGAGGAGGAAATTGGCACCAGAACCTGTGCCTGAATAAATGATCACAACGAGGCTTGAATAACAAGCACTTTGGCTGTGAAGGGCTTTGGGATGTCCCGAGGTCATGAAGTTGTGTGTCCCTGTACCAGGTGTGTGCTCCTGTATTAGTTCTTTGGAAGGTCCGATTCCAACTTTTGCCACACGGTGAATACCCCTTTAAACAAAACTAGATGCAGAAAGCTAAATGTGTGTTCTCTAGCGAATGCTCTGTTGTCCCTCTTGCTCCCTTGCCAAGGACACAGGTGGAGTCTCAAGGCGGTTCACAGCTGCACAAATTGGGCCACAAGGCGAACACCTTGTACACACACAGAGCGACAGACCCGCACACAGTACAGCCTTCAGAGCATCGCATTTTAACAAGAGACCTGCCAAACACCATTGGTTTTAAGTTGCTGCCCAGTTTTATTTCACCGATCAATGTTCCTCTGCCACAATCCCAGACGCAACCCTCACCCAAAAGTAATTTTGACTCCCTTCTCATAACACAGGCTCCCCTTTAACTTGCCATCATTTGGGAATAAGGAGAACAGTTTTAGCCTTGTCCCCCCCACCATCTCCAATATTTTATAATTAATAATCAAAAGTCTTTAAAGAAAATGATAAGAAAAAACACTTGCTTTAACCTTCGTATGTGTTTTCTCTTAAGTTGCTCACAGCAAAGATTAATCTTTAACTCGTGGAGACTGCTGCACAATCCTGGAGGGCCGGAAACCCCAATGAAAGTGGCTGCACTCAGGTAAGTTACCGCGGGTAGGGCTTGTGGTTTGTCAAGATCGCATGGGTGGGGAGCGGAGATATCCCAGGCAGCAGGCACCCTGCAACAGCCTGCGTTCCTGTACCAGCGTGTGTTCCTGCACCAGCGTGTGTTCCTGTTCCTGTACCAGCGTGTGTTCTTGTTCCAGTACCAGCGTGTGTTCCTGTACCAGCGTGTGTTCCTGTACCAGCGTGTTCTTGTACCAGCGTGTGTTCCTGTACCAGCGTGTTCCTGTACCAGCGTGTGTTCCTGTACCTGTACCAGCACGTGTTCCTGCACCAGCGTGTGTTCCTGTACCAGCGTGTGTTCCTGTACCTGTACGTGTTCCTGCACCAGCGCGTGTTCCTGCACCAGCGTGTGTTCCTGCACCAGCACGTGTTCCTGCACCAGTGTGTGTTCCTGCACCAGCACGCATGGTGTTATTCTACACTGAAATCCAGCTTCTTCTCTTGTTCTTCTGCCCGGGTGCCAAGGCCAGATCTGCTTTACAGGATCAGACCAACTCAATTTAACGCCTCCTTGGGTTCCACAGAGTTGTGAATTACAAGCCATGTTAAGCTGTGGGTTGCTGGCCACTTGGAGTTAGGCAGAGACTCCCCACACCCATTTGACATTGGATCGCAAGAAACTCACCTCAGCCGCCTGGGCTGGATTGATATTCTGATTGCAGGGTTGAAAGTTAGCCCAGTGAGTCACCTAGCTCCTGTTTAATCTGAGGAATGAGGGCAGGAGTAATGAGAAATTTACTTTAAGAATCCCATACGGCAAACAGCAAAATATTCAGAAAGTGATTTATGTTAACAGGCTGAGTATGTCCAGATAGTCTGAGACACTCAGCCACAAACCATGAAACGTCAAACAGCCAGACTCAAGATCGGAGACATCTGTAGCTTTTCACCAAGATGCTTTTGGCTTTCAACTGATCCAAGAACAAGGCCCCGTTTACAGAGACTGTTGCAGCTTTTGGGAGAAATGCCTTTGAGCTCGCAACACCGTCGCGCTCTGTAACAGAATCCCAAATCCTGGCTTCCAGCCGCAAAGGGAAGCGACTGGTACAGGACGGGACCGAGTCGGGAACTGGTCGCTCTGGAAGACGCTGGACTGAAAATAAAAGCTCAAACAGGCCGGCCCCTCAAACATACTCGAAGATCATGGGAAACGAACTTCACCAAACAAGTAAGAAATCGGTTGCTGGATGGAGGATTAAATAACTAGCTTGTAACTATTTCTACTTTAGGCAGGGATGTAATCACACCAGGGCTGCGCTGACTGACATACACACAGCTGAAAAGGGTTTTACTTCAATGAAAACCACATGGAACAAATGTCGGTCATTTTTGTAAATGAAAACATTCAGGGGGAAAGTTTTAAGCGCCCCAAAAAAATTAGCGCCCCTGTGGCCGAAATTGAGTAGTAGCGCCCCAAGAGGGACGTGGGGTGCTACTGGAAGCGCCCCACCTCCCTCTTGGGGCGCTGCGAGGGAATATCGCGGCACGTCGCTCCACAGTACTGCAGGCCATCCTCCCCTTCTTAAAGGGGGGTGGGCCTAGCGCAGCGCAATCCGGGCTAGGGATCAGGAGTGCTGGCAAAAGAGCCCGGCACTCAAGAGAGGTGCCGGGCTCATGGAGCGCAGCCAGCATTCCGCAGGGGTGGGGTGCTCAGGAGGCTGGGGACGGGAGCGGAGGCAGGTGCTGGCAGGCGACCAGCAACAAAAATGGCCGCCCGGCACCTCGCCTTTAAATATCGCCGCCCTGGCCGCAGGTAGGCACCCCAGACCCCCGTCGGACATAGCGTCCGGCGGTAAGTCAGGGGGCGCTACTGAAGATCGCGGCAATGACGTAATCGCCAGCGACGCAGCGCGCTAACGGTTACCGCCACTGCTAACATCCCGCTGAATTTCACGGGAGGCATTGGCGGCGCTAACGGGAGCTGCAAAGCAACCGAGTTTTCCCCCCTGAATGTTTTGGGCCAGTGCAATAGGGGGTGCTCTTGAGATTCGTACTGGAGTAGAATATCTTGTCCCACACTAAGTTCCATTCACTCACCCCCAGCCTCACTGACCTACACGTGCTCCCTGTCCCCCAGTACATAGAACTTTCAATCCTTGTCCTGGTCTTCAAATTCCTCCACAGCCTCAGCTCACCATGCCTTTGCCACCTCTTCTCAAGTCCCTCTTGCACCTTTCAGTCCTCCAACTTTCACCGTCTGTGCAATCTCCTCCTTCTCTTCAGCCCACCAATGATGGCACTGCCTTCAGCTGCCTGGGCCACTCTTTCTTTGGAACTCCCACCCGAAACTGCTCCGCCTCATTCCCCTTTCTCTCTCCCCATTGTTTAAAGTTTTCTTCAAAGTATGTGTTTTTGACCAAGGTTTCGGGTACCTCTCCCACCACAGCCCAATGCCTGTCCCGATTTACTGTCCCCTCTGTAACTGTACCCAGTGATGCGCTATCAATTACTCATAAAAGACTGAGAGTTAGAAGAGTAACTAAAGGCTTTTATTAACAACAGAATGGAGGTCTGCCTCGCGTGGTCGACCGGTCCAGGATACAAAGGGCTGGGGAGCAGTCACCTTTATACTAGGACCTGTGGGAGGAGTCAGCCGAGGCATGTCCAGGCATGTACACAGTGGAATACAAACAGGAATACAAACAGTGGTTTACCACACCCAGAAACATTCTACTAAGTTAAAAGGTGCTATAAATGTAAGCTGTTATTGTAGAGTAAAGAGCTCGGCATTTAACTGTGCTACACCTGATTTGGGAGGGTTTGGTGCTTACACCGTGAAGAGAGAGCTAGAGAGAATAGGGTGCTAAAGTGTAGTCACAGGACTATTCACTCCAAAACAAAACACAAGTTTTTGGTTAGGCCTCAGTTGCAGTGAGGTGAGAGTGACTGCCCTGGACATCAAGGCAGCATTTGACCGAGTGTGGCATGAAGGAGCCCTAGTAAAACTGAAGTCAATGGGAATCGGGGGGGGAAAGCTCTCCACTGGCTAGAGTCATACCTAGCATAAAGGAAGATGGTTGTGGTGGTTGAAGGTCAATCATCACAGCCCCAGGACATCGCTGCAGGAGTTCCTCAGGGCAGTGTCCTAGGCCCAAACATCTTCAGCTGCTTCATCAATGACCTTCACTTCAACATAAAGTCAGAAATGGGGATGTTCGCTGATGACTGCAGTGTTTAGCGCCATTCACAACTCCTCAGATAATGAAGCAGTCCATGCCCGCATGCAACAAGACCTGGACAACATTCAGGCTTGGGCTGATAAGTAGCAGGTAACATTCGCGCCACACAAGTGCCAGGCAATTACTATCTCCACAAGCGAGAGTCTAACCACCTCCTCTTGACATTCAATGGCATTACCATCACCGAATCCTCCACCATCAACATCCTGGGGGGTCACCATTGACCAGAAACTTAACTGGACCAGCCACATAGATACTGTGGCAACAAGAGCAGGTCAGAGGCTGGGTATTCTGCAGCGAGTGTCTCACCTCCTGACTCCCCAAAGCCTTTCCACCATCTACAAGGCACAAGTAAGGAGTGTGATGGAATACTCTCCACTTGCCTGGATGAGTGCAGCTCCAACAACACTCAAGAAGCTCAACACCATCCAGGACAAAGCAGCCTGCTTGATTGGCACCCCATCCACCATCTTAAACATTCACTCCCTCCACCATCTGCGTACCGTGGCTACAGTGTGTACCATCTACAAGATGCACTGCTGCAACTCGCCAAGGCTTCTTCGGCAGCACCTCCCAAACCCGTGACCTCTTCCACCTAGAAGGACAAGGGCAGCAGACACATGGGAACACCACCACCTCCAAGTTCTACTCCAAGTCACACACTGTCCTGACTTAGAAGTATATCGGCGATCCTTCATCGTCACTGGGTCAAAATCCTGGAACTCCCTCCCTAACAGCACTGTGGGAGTACCTTCACCACCAGACTGCAGCGGTTCAAGAAGGCGGCTCACCACCACCTTCTCAAGGGCAATTAGGGATGGGCAATAAATGCTGGCCTTGCCAGCGACGCCCAGATCACAAACGAATAAAATAAAGGTTAGAATGCTGCATCCAATTTTAATCTTCTCATATGGTGGGAGATATTGAGGCTTTGGAAAGGGTGCAGAGGAGAGCCATAGACTAATTCCCTGTTTAAAACATCTTAGTTACCCAGAAAGACTCAAAGAGCTGGGTCTCTATACTTTAGAGAAGTGTAGATTAAGGGGTGATTTGATTTGCAGTTTATACGGTGATGGAAGGGATTAGATTGTGCTTATGTAGACAAATTGTTTCAACTAAGTAGGTTAGGGAGGACCAGGGGTCACAATCTAAAGTTATGTAAGAGCAGAACTAGGTAAGATATAAAGGAGATGGTTCTTTTCCCAGAGAATAGTGGACCTGTGAAACAGGCTGCCGGCTTGTGTGGTGAACGCTGATTCACTGATATCCTTCAAGCGAGAGCTGGGCCTGTTTCAGGCTGGGGTGGAGATTACTTCGTACAAAAGATACTTGGTAATCAGGGTCAGTGTGCTCTCTTAGACTACTTTGAATCGCCTAAGGGGGTCAGAGAGGAATTTTCCATATTTTTCCCCCTTATTGGCCTGGGTTTTTATCTGTTTTTTCACCTCTCCCAGGAGATTTACACGGCTTCCGGGTGAGGTTGAGAGTGTTTGTATTGAAATGCACAAGGCATCGCAGCTATATGGGATAGGCTGGATGGACCAATAGGTCTTTTCTTGTCCGTCATTTTTCGGATATTCATATGTTTGTATTCCATTGCCCAAACCTAAAACCCTGTGGCCTTGAATTCCCTCCATATCCGCGCCCAGAGAGTCGCATAACGTAAGTCAATTACGTGGCATAAAAAATCATGGAAGTTTGGGCTTCAATGAGTTACGCGTGTAATTACAATACGCCCCAAAATCTCCTCAATCTTTTACGATAGTGTTAGGATGATTGGCTATGATAAATTGACCCTTAGTGTTAGGGGGATTAAATACGTGGGGTTACAGGGATCGGGTGGGATATGTGTCGGTGCAGGCTCGATGGGCCAAAATGGCCTCTATCTGCACTGTGGGGTTTCTGTGATTCTGTGATCCCTCCGCCCAAACACATCTCCGCCCATAACACCCCCCATGTTACTGAGCCTTGTGTACGAGATTCCTGTAGATGCTCTTGGCTCAGAGGCTCTCTTCAAATTACCACCAGATTTTAAGGCGCCGTCGGTCATTTTATCTGCCACTTATTTGAACGTTTTTTTCCATCTTTCCTCACTGAGACCTGCTCTGTATTTTCTGTTGCTTTGAATGTATTTTTACGGCATAAGTATTACTCACATTAAAAACAGAAAAACTTCCCTGATTACAGCTTCTTAAACATGCTGTGTGTGATGTGCGTGAATGATGTTTGAATGAGTTGAAACTTTAATTGTATACTTAGAGAAATATATGGTGCGAGTTCAGCGTTTTCCTTGGGTCCTGATTGCGTTCGGGCGTATTCGGGCGAGTTTGGCAGGAAATGTGAGCGTAACTTGGCATTGGCAGAATGGGCCCCAGTGTGGGCGCATTTTTGGGTCGAACTTTCGGGTTGTGCCCATGGAGGAAATTCCAGGCTCAGTTTCTAACACCCTCATCTCAGTGCCCGAGGCCCGTGGGTTCCAGCCCCACATGATTGGGACTGGAGTTTATAATCAGCGCTAACACTCCAGGTCACCAACGAGGGAGGGCTGCATTGTCAGAGGCGTGGCACTGAAATGCTAAATCACCAAAAGGAAACAGATTAAGCGGGCATTCAACTCTTTGCTATTTGTGGAATACCGACGCACATTCATTACACACAAGGTTCAATCAGCAAAAGCTGCTGCTTCTAAAAGAGGACACGGGTTATCCTACAGCTTCGCTTGGCTCCTGCTGGTAGAACCTCTAGGAGATTCCCTGCAGATCAGATTCACTGGTGTTTCCCAGCAAAAAATCAGTACACAATTCACCTTGACAAGGCGAGTAGGATAACCCACTGATGTGGAGGTATGTTTGCAAATAAAAACAGGTGGCATATGGAGGAGATAGAACTTGTCAAGGGGGGGATGCATTGGAAGATGTGATGTGTTGGTCCAGTCATTGATCTCCAGATCTAAATGGTGGGGGAGGAGTGAGACAATCCAGAAAGCAAACAAGATGCTGCGTTAACACTGTCAAAATCAGTCAACTTCAAATCCCCAAAAGTCATGCACAGGACCCTGGTCAGGCTGCGCTGCAGTACTGCATACTGTTCTGACCTCCATATCTCTGCATCCCTGCGAACCATCTGCATTTAAGTGAAGAGTCAGCGTTTGGACACTTGTACTCTTCCCCTCGCTTGATTCCAGCTTCTTGTGCGGTTCAGTCTAGGTTGTGACACATGCGTGTGGTGCGTGCACACCCTCACTACATGTGATTTGCACGCTCCGCGGCTGGCTGCACACCCAGCAGGGTAGGTTTGATTCACTCACAAGGACAGACTGCTCACCATTGCCTTTCTGTACCCGTTTCGGGAATTTCCGTGAAGCTATTCTGGATTAGGTAAAATGACCCAGTGGATCCAAACTGGGAGATTTCTGCAAATGAGATACTGACTCTGCCGGGTGGTCTTTTAACTTGTATTATTGCATAAGTTTACATCGACATTACAACACGGAAACAGGCTATCCAGCCCAACCAGTCCACATTGGCTTTATACTTCGCACGAGCAGTAGTCCTATTCCCATGCACCTGCCCTGTTCCCATATGCCTTAATCCTCCTTTCCTTCAACCTTCTCTCTAATCTGAACCAGTGGCTCAGTGGGCAGCACCCTCGCCTCTGAGTCAAGAGCTGTGGGTTCAAGTCCCGCTCCAGGGACTTGAGTTCATAAGCCTGGCTGACACTCCAGTGGAGTGCTGCACTGTTGGAGGTGCCGTCTTTTGGATGAGACGCTAAACCGAGGCCCCGTCTGCTCGCTCAGGTGGACATAAAAGATCCTATAGCACTATTTCAAAGAAGAGCAGGGGAGTTCTCCCCGGTGTCCTGGCCACTATTTATCCCTCAATTAACATCACTGAAAAACAGATTATCTGGTCATTATCTCATTGCTGTTTGTGGGAGCTTGCTGTGCGCAAATTGGCTGCCACGTTTCCTACATTACAACAGTGACTACACTTCAAAAAGTACTTAATTGGCTGTAAAGCGCTTTGGGGCGTCCGGTGGTTGTGAAAGGCGCTATAGAAATGCAAGTCCTTCTATTCTTAAATGTTGACATGCTCTCTCCTTTGATCACCAACTCCACAAATGTCTTCCACCGTCTCACAACCCTCTGTGCAAAAAACTATTCTCCTGCTCCCTGTCTTAAATCTTTTACATTTAATCTTATATCTGTGTCCCCTTATCTAGACCCCTCACTCACTGGAAACAATCTGTCGCACATTCTGTTCAATGTATGGTTCCATATGTTGACAAAGTTTTTGTAAAAAAACAAGGATTAACGTGGAATATTTCAAGCAGATTTACCTGCCTTTAATGAGTCAGGTAAGATTGGATCAATTGTTAATCCACCGCTGCTAAAGATTGAGAGTTTACATTTGTTCTTCTACAAGTCATCGAACGCAGCTCAAGTCACAAGACGTCTGCATCCCACTGCACGTTCAGTGTAAAGCTTGTTTGCACAAGTCCTAAGCGTATATTCAGGGCTGAGTTGCCAGCTCATTTTGAGGCTGTGTCAACATTTTTTAACCTATTGGGTCAGCTTTGGTAATTTTCCAGGTTGGCACATTTGCACTGGTACCAATGCATGGCTGTCAACAACTCAGCAACAACTTGAATTTATATAGCATCTTTAATGTAGTAAAATGCCCCAAGGTGCTTCACGGGAGTGTTATAAGACACAATTTGACACCAAACTAAAGAATGAAACATGAAGACAAGTGACCAAAAGCTTGGTCAAAGGGGTAGGTTTTAAGGAGCATCTTAAAAGGAGGAAGGAGAGGGGCAGGCCAAGATGGTTGAAGGCACGGCTGCTAATAGTGGGCCAAAGGAAGCAGAGGCTGCTTAAGAGGCCAGAGTTGGAGGAGCGTAGAGGTCTCAGAGGGTTGGGTAGGGCTGGAGAAGGTTACTCGAGCTGTTACTCCCCCATGCATGGAAATAAACAGATTAAAAAGTATTTAAAGGGCAGTGTTCTGGGCAGAAGTGGTTCAATCGCCGAATTCCCCACCATCAACATCCTGGGGGTCACCACTGACCAGAAACTTAACTGGACCAGCCACATAAATACTGTGGCAACAAGAGCAGGTCAGAAGCTAGGTAATCTGCGGCGAGTGTCTCACCTCCTGACTCCCCAAAACCTTTCCACCATCCACAAGGTACAAGTCAGGAGTGTGATGGAATACTCTCCACTTGCCTGGATGAGTGCAGCTCAAACAACACTCGAAGCTCGACACCATCCAGGACAAAGCAGCCCATTTGATTGGCACCCCATCCACCACCTTAAACATTCACTCCCTCCACCACCGGCGCACCGTGACTGCAGTTTGTACCATCTACAGGATACACTGCAGCAACTCGCCAAGGCTTCTTCAGCAGCACCTCCCAAATGCGCGACTTCTTCCACCTAGAAGGACAAGGGCAGCAGGCGCATGGGAACACCACCACCTCCAAGTTCCCCTCCAAGTCACACACCATCCTGACTTAGAAGTATATCGCCGATCCTTCATCGTCGCTGGGTCAAAATCCTGGAACTCCCTCCCTAACAGCACTGTGCGAGTACCTTCACCACACGGACTGCAGCGGTTCAAGTAGGCGGCTCACCACCAGCTTCTCGGGCAATTAGGGATGGGCAATAAATGCTGGCCTTGCCAGCGACGCCCACATCCCATATACAATTTTTTTTTAAATTCACTGGCAGTGATGGGGGAGTTATCACTGCTTCAGTGATACATGGCGGGTGGAGGGCATTCCTTCCCTACTTAAGAGCTCTGTATAAACCAGCAACCTGCTGCATCACAGACCATCCCACAGTGCTGACTGGCAGAACTGTCAACAATGGGTAAATGTTCAGAGTGAGACTTATAATCAAAAGGAGTGACTACAAACCCATTTCAACACACATATTTTTAAAGATAGAGGACACCAAAATAGGTCACTAGAAGCCAGAATGAATGAGACAGTCTCAACTCACTGCAAAAACAAAGTCTGGAAAGGTTGTCAATCCAAAGCATTGGTGGACGAGGCGCAACCAGCAAGGGAACAAGATGGTTTTAGCTATAAGCAGGAGGAAAATTGAGGCTACTGAGTCACCGCTGGCAAGATGGGTCCTTCCACACTAGGATGTGTTGTAACAATACCACTTGCTGTGGCAAGTTTCATTGCATCTCTTGCATACGTCATCACTGGTTCCACGCCAATGCCTTTTACCATTTATTTCCTTGCCTGTCCTGTAGGTGTTGACTCTGGCTGAGCTCATGGTTTCTTCCAGCACTGGCAACTAGCACCTCAACAAAGGTGGCCATTCTTCCTGTGTAAGGTTGGACAGTATGGGGTTGCCAACCACCCTTGCTGGCTGTGCAGATGCACAGTGGACATGGGGAAAATTTAGGGTGAGCTGGTCTTTGGCAGGACTATACGAGGCTGCCTACCAGTAGCGCAAACTCAAAAAGCTTACGGTTTCGGGAGATTACGACTCTGAAGCTTGCAGCTCTTCAACTGTGGTAAGATTCTCCAGCGGGAACTGCACTGCCCCAAGGGTGCTTGGAATGCATTGAAAGAAATTTGTATGGTGCCTTTCACGACCTCAGGATGTCCCAAAGCACATTACCGCCAATAAAGTACTTTTTGAAGTGTCGTCACTGTTGTAATGTAGGAAACACGGCAGACAATTTGCACACAGCAAGCTCCCACAAACAGCAATGCGTTAATGACCGGATCTTTTTTCTAGCAATGTTTATCGAGGGATAAATATTGGCCAGAACATCCCTGCTCTTCAAATAGTGGCCGTGGGATCTTTTACATCCATCTGACAAGGCAGACGGAGCCTCAGTTTAACGTCTCATCCAAAAGACGGCACCTCTGACAGTGCAGCACTCCCTCAGCACTGCACTGGGAGTATCAGCCTGGATTTTGTGCTCGAGTCTCTGGAGTGGGGCTTGAACCCCCAACCTTCTGACTCGGAGGCAAGAACGCTATCCACTAAGCCACTGAGGAGCAGCAGCGAGAGGAGGTAAACAGATCTTTGCAATAGCGTACAATAACTCAGTCTTGGACTTCCACACACAGAGCCAAGCACTAATAAAGAGCCATTCATTCACTGGAGACGGTGAAACATTTTAATTGGCGACACACATCCTTGATCAAGTGTAGCAAGATGCTGGCTGAGGGGGATACAAGCAACACTGTGTTGTAATATCTGTAGTGTGTGTTTGGATTAGCGAGCCCACTATGACCCCAACTACATAAACAGTGGCAGAAACAAGTTATTATAGAGAGTAGCCCAAGCTGCCAGGGTATTGCAGGTCTTGTTTTGCCAAAGCTCCAGCTCTGGGATGAGCTTCCTTTACAAGTTTTAAGTAGACTTATTAGTTCATTATCAGTGCACAGCTAGAAAGAAAAATTGTCCTTGCCTTTATTTTATTTTTTTTTGGATTAGTTTATGGGATGTGGGCGTCCCTGGCGAGGCCAGCATTTATTGCCCATCACTAATTGCTCTTGAGAAGGTGGTGGTGAGCCGCCTTCTTGAACCGCTGCAGTCTGTGTGGTGAAGGTACTCCCACAGTGCTGTTAGGTAGGGAGTTCCAGGATTTTGACCCAGGATCGGCAATATACTTCCAAGTCAGGATGGTGTGTGTGACTTGGAGGTGGTGGTGTTCCCATGCACCTGCTGCCCTTGTCCTTCTAGGTGGTAGAGGTCGTGGGTTTGGGAGGTGCTGTCGAAGAAACCTTGGTGAGTTGCTGCAGTGCATCTTGTAGATGGTACACACTGCAGCCACGGTGCACCAGTGGTGGAGGGAGTGATTGTTTAAGATGGTGGATGCGGTGCCAATCAAACGGGCTGCTTTGTCCTGGATGGTGTCGAGCTTCTTGAGTGTTGCTGGAGTTGCACTCATCCAGGCAAGTGGAGAGTATTCCATCACACTCCTTACTTGTGCCTTGTAGATGGTGGAAAGGCTTTGGGGGAGTCTGGCAGTGCCTTTCACGACCTCAGGACATCCCAAAGTGCTTTACAGCCAATGAAGTACTTTTGAAGTGCAGTCACTGCTGTAATGTAGGAAATGTGGCAGTCAAATTGCGCACAGCAAGCTCCCACAAACAGCAATGTGATAATGACCAGATAATCGGTTTTTGAGGGATAACTACTGTCCAGGACACTGGGGATAAATCCCCTGCTCTTCTTGGAGTACTGCCATGGGATCTTATGTCCACCTGAGAGGGCAGATGATGCCTTGGTTTAACATCTCATCTGAAAGACAGCACCTCTGACAGTGCAGCACTCCCTCAGCACCGCACTGGGAGTGCCAGCCTATGTCACGTGCTCAAGTCTCTGGAGTGGGCCTTGAACCCACAACCTTCTGACTCAGAGGTGAGAGAGAGTGCTGCCCGCTGAGCCACGGCCGACACCTTTCAATTTTATAACGTGTGAACGTCTGGTGAGGAACAGGGATCGGCTGGTTTGTGATGCCCCCATGCAATCAGAAAGAGTGAGCATTATGGGGAGGTCCCAGTAGCTGCCCATTGGGCCAAGGCGGAGAGTTAGCCAAATATTGAGAACCTCATACATGCTGAAAATTGGGAAAATACAAGATGACACATCGTTTCCCCCAATAGCTTAGAGGGTAAAGGCACCGCCTGGTGGGGTAAGGGAAGGTCCTATATTCAATCCCAATCTCAGCCCAGGCACCATTTGCTACAATTGCCCCCACTTCCCCTTAACTAGGGACGGGAAAAGCCAGCCAGGCTAGTTCCACCCGGGATAATTGCTGGAAAAGGCATAAGTGTGAATATCAGGCGAAGATGTAATTGGGCCTGCCCGCGATGCCTCCCATGGTAGAAGAGTCTGGGCCAACATAGGAAGAGTGGTACTCAGCCTCAACAGTTTCTCCTGGGAGCCTGTTCCACATATTCAATACTTTGAGGCTTTGCCCGAACTTTTAGTCTCATTTGGCATTGCAATGGCACACTAGGCCCATGGTGCCTTAGTCAGTGTCCTACCTTGCAACATATGCGTTACATTACAAGTTATAGAACAAATTCAACTTGAGTCAAATGATTCCAGTTGGAACAGGTGCGCTTTTAGGTGCACTCATGGAGGAAGTGTGCCGGTATTTATTGGGGTGTGGGGGAGTGGGGCGGGTAGTGGAGGATTACTGGAGGTATCCAGAGTTTGGAAGAACCTCACCCAGGTGAACGTATATCCCACGGCACTGTTCAAACGGTGTCCTGGCCAACGTTTACCCCCTCAACCAACTTCACCAAAAAACAGCTGATCTGGTCGTCGTCCTGGATTTTGTGGTGGTAATGACGGCAAAACTGTCAGCGTTCGGCCTCTGAAACTGACCGTAACTTCAGGATTTAGCGCATGTGCAGATAAACGTGGAAATCCTGAAGTTGCGGCCAGTCATTCGCTGCTCTGGCACTGGCTGCACTGTGGAACTGGCAAACGGTGAAATTAGCTGAACTAACAAAAACTTTTTCACTCTAATATCGCTGTTAAATACCCCATAAAAAGTTAAGCCTTGTTGAAAGAGGAGCGACTGGGGTATTAATGGCATATTGGCTGCTGAACAACCCTTCTGACCCTGAAAAACTAATTTTATATTTGGGGAATCTCAAATTTCTCCATTATGATAAGAATTACTAGATTTTAAAATAATTTTTTTTTTAATTTAAGTTTGTTTATTGTATTTCAGCTTCTACCTTAACCTCATGTGTATGTCCCAATCTTTATTTTGCTCTCTGTAAATGTTTTTTAAAAGTGAAGACAAAAGCTGCTTTTTATTTCCTGGCTTGCTGCCTGTGAGAATTCTTCAATGTGATTGGCTGTTTAGACAGCTTGATGACATCACTGCTGCTGTATGTTGGAGATCCCCGAAAGACAGCACTACAATCAAATTAAGGTTGAGAAAGCTAAAGTTTTTGCCACAGAGACTTGTGGGCAGCTTTTCTCGCATTTGCTTCGCCGCAGACTGCAAATTCCAGGCCATTATCACATTGCTGTTTGTGGGAGCTTGCTGTGTGCAAATTGGCTGCCGTGTTTCCAACCTTACAACAATGAATACACTTCAAAAACTATTTCATTGGCTGTAAAACATTTTAGGACGTCCTGAGGTCATGAAAGGCGCTATATAATTTCAAGTTCTTTCTCTTAAGTGACGTCGGTCTTGGGGAATGGCACACTTACCTTCACCATCAAGTATCCGGAGATAGGAAGAGCACGGTTAGATGCAGAGTGAACCTTCCTCTATTTTGCCCCGAAAATGTGCCTCAGCCTCACCTTTGCTCTACCAGTCTTGACAATTTGTCTTACCCGACACCATCCGCCCTGCAGCCTCGCTGCATGCAAGGGCCACATTTGGTACCAATTAGGTGAGGCTTTAGCGGCCATTTTGGGCTGTGGGCCCACGGTCATGAAGAGCTGGCTTAAGACCGACCAATCTCATTTTACAAAAGGAAAGTCAGCAACAAAAAAAAAGCTTCATTCCATTGGGACAGTCTGAATTTGAACCCTGAATCCCAGAGGTGACAGTCCAGTGTCTACCACATCTCACCAATTTGACAGCTCTCAGGCAGGTGTTCTCTCTTTGTACCATTGCACCTACACTGTAAAAAGTCCCACACTACACAAAACATTGGAAATAAATCCTTCTAGGTCCAAAGTCCAGCAGTGTACACAATGTACAAGCAATCAAGAAGAATTTACATTCTTTTAAGTGACAGAAATGCCTTGATCTGTCACATCTTTTCATCCATTAAAAGAAATTATAGCGATCAGGAAACTTCCTGCCAAGTTTTGTATGCAGCCTGAACATCACAGACTTTGAGGGTGAAAAATTCCCAATTTACAGGAGAATCTCAGCGTGCTTTTGAAAGTTCCTCACAAAACCCTTTACTGTTACACCTGCAGTGAGTGATTGGAATCAGGGAGTTTTATTTATAAAGGCACAGCTGCCAGCAAAAGAGTAAGTCTCAACTAGTCTCTACTCGCTGAACTAATGGGCGAAGGTTAATTGAATCCCATGTAGGGGCTTTTTAAAGCCAGTCGTCCCTTGCTCTTCAAACAAAAATGCAAGATGAGAAAATGACATGAAATTTGGACAGATGTTACTCGGGAAATGTTAAAATTAAGTTCATGCAAAGCGATAAATTCTCTGGGTGCAAACGGATCGAATGCCTCTCTGCAAAATTAATATTGCCTGAAAGTGCTGGCTCCTTTGACCGTGCAAAATGATCTCTGCGCCAATATTTCCAGCACTGCCTTGTCGAGGAGTCGCACAGCTGACAGGAGTGCTGGGACACAGGAAAGCCCTGATCCATTTACCACACATCAGAAAACAAGAATATTGGTGCTGTGCAATTTAATAGCTCGAGTTCAAGGAAGTATTCCAGTAATTTAACCTCTCCCCCAAACTTAACCAAGATGTGGAGATGCCGGTGTTGGACTGGGGTGGACAAATGTAGGAAGTCACACAACACCAGGTTATAGTCCAACAGCTTTATTTGAAATCACAAGCTTTCGGAGCGCTGCTCCTTCGTCAGGTGAAGTGCTCCGAAAGCTTGTGATTTCAAATAAAGCTGTTGGACTATAACCTGGTGTTGTGTGACTTCCTAAACTTAACCAAGGCAGCCGTCTCTCAAACTATCTCCTACAAGTTATTACACATCATTGAAGGTTCCACCAGCACTGGCTCTTGCTGCATGTACTCCGCTGCCTTGCCCTTCTTTCTGTCATGATATCTCTCCCACCCGCCCCAAGTTGAACTTTTTGCCACTTGCCAGGGCAAGGTCCCAATCATAGAAACAGAAGTAGGCCATTCAGGACCTCAAGCTTGTTCTACCCTTCAGTTATGTCATAGCTGATCTGTACCCAAGATCTTTGCTCAGCACGTTCTTCCTGAAATGCAGTGTGACTTGACGTGAAGAAATGTGGCACATCATCTCTAATCAACATTCATGCCGTTCCTCTGCCTGATCCGAGGTGGAAGGGGTAACACTTTATATCGATGTGCAAATGCCTGGGATTGTAGCCATTATCTAAAGGGACTGCTGTTACATTTTGGGTAAATTTTCTTCCAATAATTTTAACTTTTGGCAAGCGGATCAAAGGATCTCCTGGTTGGTCTGCTCTTGGACTTTACCAAATCCATATCCCTGGTGACATGCCCAATAAGTGCCAGGTCAGCAGGCAGGATCGGACGGCTCATGAGGAGGAACTACTTCACTCAGAGGGTGGTAGGTCCATGGAATATGCTGCCCCAAAAAGCTGTAGAAGCTACATCATTACATAAATTTAAAACAGAAATAGACAGTTTCCTAGAAGTAAAGGGAATTAAGGGTTACGGGGAGCGGGCAAGAATTTGGACATGAGTCTAGGTTCGGATCGGTCATGGCCCTGTGGGTAGCGGAGCGGGCCCAGGGGCCGTGTAGCCTGATCCTGCTCCTAGTTCGTGTGTCTAATTCTGTTAGATTCAGGAGATGGTTCTGTGATAGTAGATTGGCGGTTAGGATCAGATCAGCCAGATCAGATCAATAGCGGAGCAGGCTCGAGGGGCCAATTGGCCTACTCCTGCTCCTATTTCTTATGTTCTTATTTCTTATGTTCTTATGTTCTTATGTAGAATGTTTCTGGTGTCCATTTGCGCAGACTCCTTTGCCTGAATATTCAGGATGTGCGTAGGCTGCCAGCGCCAGACTCCACCAAAATAAGCCAGCTTTAAAAAAAAAAAAGGGGGAAGTCAACTCGGGGACCTGACTGATCCGCCATTTTGTTTAAATGGTCGAGAATGGGCCAACTGCTGGAGAGCTTGAGTGTGCAATATTCAGAGCTTCACCTTCCTCAGCTGCTCAGAGATGCACATGGCTGGTAAAAACGCGATGCCCTGCTCCCATCAATGTGTACGTCAAGCCAATGATGTGCCCCTGGGCCAGCCAAAATCTCTCCAGCCACATCTCCATCTTTCTTTACCCAGCCCACCTGGTCATTGGATGTGTTGGTGTCGATGCCCAGCACTACCCAATGAGAGATGCTGTTCATAAGCAGGACGATCAGAGCAAAGATGATGCGGGAGAATCTCAGCGTGCTTTTGAAAGTTCCTCACAAAACCCTTTACTGTTACACATGCAGTGAGTGATTGGAATCAGGGAGTTTTATTTATAAAGGCACAGCTGCCAGCAAAAGAGTAAGTCTCAACTAGTCTCTACTCTCCGAACTAATGGGCGAAGGTTAATTGAATCCCATGTAGGGGCTTTTTAAAGCCAGTCGTCCCTTGCTCTTCAAACTAAAATGCAAGATGAGAAAATGACATGAAATTTGGACAGATGTTACTCGGGAAATGTTAAAATTAAGTTCACACAAAGCGATAAATTCGCTGGGTGCAAATGGATCGAATGTCTCTCTGCAAAATTAATATTACCTGAAAGTGCTGGCTCCTTTGACCGTGCAAAATGATCTCTGCACCAATATTTCCAGATTTCCAGCACTGCCTTATTGAGGAGTCGCACAGCTGACAGGAGTGCTGGGACACAGGAAAGCCCCGATCTGTTTACCACACATCAGAAAACAAGAATATCGGTGCTATGCAATTTAATAGCTCGAGTTCAAGGAAGTATTCCAGTAATTTAACCTCTCCCCCAAACTTAACCAAGGCAGCCGTCTCAAACTATCTCCTATAAAAGTTATTACACTCCATGGAAGGTTGCACCAGCACTGGCTCTTGCTGCATGTACTCCGCTGCCTTGCCCTTCATTCTGATGAAAGGGACAATTGGCATTTCAACCTCCAAGCACGCCACAGTTTACACACTAATCTGTTGCAGCAATGGCTCTGTTCACTGACAAAAACTTCCTGATTGAATGTGTTGAGTCTGTATGTCCCAGTTAGGTTTAGGATCAATCACTGGACACAGACAACAAGAATAACTTTTAACAGGTCTTTACTATTCGAAGGTCAGGGCTGAACTGCCCAGCAAATCCTTGCACAACACTTATATACCGGTGGTGTCACCACCGGTATTACAGTATACAGCAGCCAAGAGAAAGTAGTACATCTCTTAAGGTAGTTCTCTTAAGGTGGAACAGGTTACATACACCAAAGAATGGAAATGTCACAGCTCTAATGCAACCACGTCTATCTTCCAAATCTTGGCTCTACATTGGCTAGCAAACATAGAAACATAGAAGATAGGAGCAGGAGTAGGCCATTCGGCCCCTCGAGCCTGCTCCGCCATTCAATGAGATCATGGCTGATCATCCAAACTCAGTACCCTGTCCCTGCTTTCTCCCCATATCCCTTGATCCCTTTAGCCTTAAGAAATATATCTAACTCCTTCTTGAATATATTTAATGAATTGGCCTCCACTGCCTTCTGTGGTAGAGAGTTCCACAGGTTCACCACTCTCTGGGTGAAGAAATTCCTCCTCATCTCTGTCCTAAATGGCTTACCCCTTATCCTTAGACTGTGACCCCTGGTTCTGGACTCCCCCAGTCTTTAACCCTGGCTTTTAGCCAAGGAAAGCCCTTTCTCAAAATCCCCCCGCCACCACTCCCCCCCCCAACCCATCACCAAATAGAACACTAGCCTCAAGGGGACAGAAGAGTAATGAGTTAAATATTTCAGCAACAAAAAATAAGAGGAACAAGTTACAGGAAGTAGAAATAGAGCTTGAATAGGTGGACAATAGGGAGCGATCTAGGTGGTGGGATTAGTTTTAGATTACTCTGGCAATGAGCCAGCATGGGCACAATGGGCCGAATAGTCTCCTTCTGTGCTGTAAACTTCCGAGGACAAATATAACAAAACAAAAACAAAGAGAGAAAGAGAGTTAGAAAGCAGAAGAAAGAAAGTAAGTCTGGCAGGTATTTTTATTTTGATATGAAGTTGTGCTTTTGACATTTAATGAGTAGTTTAGGGTTAACCCTGTCGCTACTCCTGATGCCCGAGAACCTCGTTTGTGCGAATGCTAATTTCTGCAGTACAGTGTGTGAGCAGGAAACAAAACTAGTCAGCCCAGAAAGAAAAAAAGACTTGTATTTCTATAGCGCCTTTCATGACCGCAGGTCTTCCCAAAGTGCTTTACAGCCAATCAAGTATTATTGAAGTGTAGTCACTGTTTTAATGTAGGAAATGCGGCAACCAATTTGTGCACAGCAAGCTCCCACAAACAACAATGACCAGATCATCTGTTTTTTTAAGTGTTGGGTGAGGGATAAATATTGACCAGGACACGGGGAGAATTTTGCCTGCTCTTCTTCGAACAGTGCCATGGGATCTTTTGCATCCACCTAAGAGGGCAAACAGGGTCTCGGTTTAACGTCTCATCCGAAAGGCGGCACCTCCGACAGTGCAGCGCTCCCTCGGTACTGCCCTTCCGACAGTGCAGCGCTCCCTCGGTACTGCCCCTCCGACAGTGCAGCGCTCCCTCGGTACTGCCCCTCCGACAGTGCAGCGCTCCCTCGGTACTGCCCCTCCAACAGTGCAGCGCTCCCTCGGTACTGCCCCTCCGACAGTGCAGCACTCCCTCAGCACTGCCCCTCCGATAGTGCAGCGCTCCCTCGGTACTGCACTGCAGCGTCAAGCTAAATTATTGCGCTCAAGCCTCTGGAGTAGAGTTGCCGCCATTTGCGGGCAACTGAAGAGTTAGAGCCCTTTCACTTGCACTGCCAAGATGTTAGCCGTAGCCCAGTTGGTAGCACTCTTGCCTTTGAATCAGAAGGTCATGGGTTCCTGAGACTTGAGCACAAAAGCGAGGCTGACCCTCCAGTGCTGCACTGTCGGAGGCGCCGTCTTTCGGATGAGACGTTAAACCGAGGCCTGGTCTACTCTCTCAGGTGGTCATAAAAGATCCCATGGCACCATTTGAAGAAGAGCAGGGGAGTTCTCCCCGGTGTCCTGGCCAATATTTATCCCTCAACCAACAGCTTATCTGGTCATTATTACATTGCTGTTTGTCCGACCTTGCTCTGCACAAATGGGCTGCAAAGCACTTCGGCACGTCTTGAGGTCCTGAAAGACGCCATAGAAATACAGGTTCTTTCTTGCTGTGCATGCTGGCACAGCTCCACATCCAAGCAGCACCCTCTTACGGAGCTGGAAAAACATCTGACCGTCAAACTAGGAATTACTGATAGTCAGGGAGAGCATCCCCACCCCCCAACTTGAATTAGGACAGTCCAAGCTTTCTGTCTCCATGGGCTGCGTAGGTCTGCACCATGTAAATCCATGATCGCATTGATCTACATCTATCTTACATCTTAAGTTGCAGGTCTTGGTTTAGCATTTATTCCACCAATGAGGTAACAGTGTCATGAACAGCTCTAGCCAAACCTCCAGGCCCAGGAGAACTCAAACTGGACAAACCAGCTCAGATAGAACTGTGTTGCCTAGGCTTCAACGGACAAAATACCAGAGCTCAGGGGCCACAGCTTGTGCCCCACTGAACTAAACCATCCTGGTCAATCACGGCGAGAGGTTGCGGTCTCATCTAGCGCAACAATATTACCAATGAAATCAGAGGTCGATTACCCTACAATGGTCACTTGCTGTGCAGGATCGTGGGTGAAACATCATTTATTGCCTGTTTAGGGTACTTTTATTTCACACTACAAATGGCACAGGATTCTTGCCAATCTGTACTGAACTTTTAAATTTGTTGCCTGAGATTTTACCTTGATTAATTATTTAAGCTAAATGCCAGTTGCAAAATTCGGTGGGTTTTTGCATTTCCCACATCACAACAGTGACCACACTTCAAAGTACTTCATTGGCTGTAAAGTGCTTTGGGACATCCGGTGGTCGTGAAAGGCGCTATAGAAATGCAAGTCTTTCGTTCTTCCTTCTACTTTCAAAATTAGCTGACAGCTTTAGGAAGGTAATCCAAATGAGTAAAAGGATGCTTCGCCCTTGGAGAAATGTCCTGTCTACAGGTTCAACACAGCTCTTGTTCCCTGTCCCTGGTCTGTTGCATCCTCAACATCCTCTGTCTATCTTCCAGCTTGTCCAGGATGAATGACCCAGTTGTACTGTAGCTCTTGAGTCAATACAACTTCATGGCCCGTTGATATTAAACTACAGGGCAACTAATGGGGTAAAGCTGAAATATATCTAACTCCTTCTTGAATATATTTAATGAATTGGCCTCAACTGCCTTCTGTGGTAGAGAATTCCACAGGTTTACCACTCTCTGGGTGAAGAAATTCCTCCTCATCTCTGTCCTAAATGGCTTACCCCTTATCTTTAGACTGTGACCCCTAGTTCTGGACTCCCCGGCCATCGGGAACATCCTTCCTGCATCTAGTCTGTCTAGTCCTGTTAGAATTTTATAAGTTTCAATGAGATCCCCTCTCATTCTTTTAAACTCCAGCGAATATAAGCCCAATCGACCCAATCTCCCCTCATACGTCATTCCTGCCATCCCAGGTATCAGTCTGGTGAATCTTCGCTGCACTCCCTCCATGGCAAGAACATCCTTCCTCAGATAAGGCGACCAAAACTGCACACAATACTCAAGGTGTGGTCTCACCAAGGCCCTGTACAACTATAGCAAGACGTCCTTGCTCCTGTACTTGAATCCTCTCGCTATGAAGGCCAACATACCATTTGCCTTCTTAACCGCCTGCTGCACCTTCAGCGATTGGTGCACAAGGACACCCAGGTCTCGTTGCACTTCCCCTTCTCCCAATCTATTGCCGTTCAGATAATAATCTGCCTTCCTGTTTTTGCCACCAAAGTGGATAACCTCGCATTTATCCACATTATATTGCATCTACCTTTCACCTGTCCAAATCATACTGGAGTTTCTCGGCATCCTCCTCACAGCACACACGCCCACCCAGCTTTGTGTCGTCTGCAAACTTGGAGATATTACATCTAGTTCCCTCGTCTAGATCATTAATATATATTGTGAATAGCTGGGGTCCAAGGACCGATCCCTGCGGTACCCCACTAGTCACTGCCTACCACTCGGAGAAAGACCAATAGAGGTGCTGCAGTTACAGCATTGCAATTACAGTGTGACGAGTTTACATGAGCCGTTTCCATTATAATCGTGGAGATAGGAATTCATTACAATGGAAATATAATCAGAACGACAGAATGTGCAACTTTAAAATGGGGACTGCATTATGTCTGCTCGCCTTGGTCCAATTATCCCTCGCCCGCTAACCCCACTTCACTTGAAGACTACACTTGCTATCAACTCCTCACGTGCAACACCACAGATCAACTGGAATAGTTTAAGAGGATCCTGGGTAGATTACTTTTTAAGGAAAATTCACATCCTATCTGACTGTGACAGTGGTAAACTATCCCTCCTCACCCTTTTTGACCTGTCTGCAGCCATTGACAGTTGACCACACCATCCTCCGCCAACGTCTCTTTTCTGTTGCCCAGCTGGGTAGGGCTGCACTCACCTGGTTCCATTCTTATCTATCCACTCGTAGCCAGAGAATCACCTGCAACGGCTTCTCTTCCCGCTCCCGCCCCGTTACCTCTGGTAACTCTGATCTATCCTTGGCCCCCCTCCTATTTCTCACCTACTTGGCCCCCCTCCTATTTCTCACCTACATGCTGCCCCTTGGCGACATCATCCAAAAACACAACGTCAGGTTCCACATGTACGTGAACAATACCCAGCTCTACCTCAGCAGTACCTCTCTCGACCGCTCCACTGTCTCGGATTTGTCACGCTGCATGTCTGACATCCAGTACTGGATGAGCAGAAATTTCCTCCATCTAAATATTAGGAAGACCGAAGACATTGTCCTAAATCCTGCCACAAACGCCATTCCCTAGCCACCGACTCTATTCCTCTCCCTGGCCACTGAGTCTGAACTAGACCGTTCGCAACCATGGTGACCTATTTGACCCCGAGCTGAGCTGCCGACCCCATATCCACTCCATCACTAAGACCGCCTACTTCCACCTCCAGAACATCGCCCGTCTCCACCCCCCTCAGCTCATCTATTGCTGAACCCTCATCCATGCCTTGGTTACCTCTAGACTCGACTATTCCAACACACTCCTGGCCGACCTCCCACCTTTCTTTCACCCTCTGTAAACTTGAGCTCATCCTAAACTCTGCTGCCCGTATCCTAACTCGCACCACGTCTTGTTCGCCCATCAGCCCTGTGCTCACTGACCTACATTGGCTCCCACTCCGGCAATGTCTTGATTTTAAAATTCTCATCCTGGTTTTCAAATCCATCCATGGCTTTACCCCTCCCTATCTCTGTAATCTCCTCTAGCCCTGTAACCCGCCGAGATCACTGCATGCCTCCAATTCTGGTCTCTTGCACATCCCTGATTTTTAGGAGAGTTGGGCAACCCCAGCATGGGTCAATGCCTTCAGGAGAGATGGGCAACCTCATCTTGGACCAGTGCCTTCAGGAGAGATGGGGAACCTCATCATGGACCAGTGCCTTCAGGAGAGATGGGGAACCTCATCATGGACCAATGCCTTCAGGAGAGATGGGGAGAACCCCAGCATGGACCAGTGCCTTCAGGAGAGATGGGGAACCCCAGCATGGACCAGTGCCTTCAGGAGAGATGGGGAATCTCATCATGGACCAATGCCTTCAGGAGAGATGGGGAGAACCCCAGCATGGGTCAATACCTTCAGGAGAGATGGGGAGAACCCCAGCATGGACCAGTGCCTTCAGGAGAGATGGGCAATCCCAGCATGGGTCAGTGCCTTCAGGAGAGATGGGGAGAACCCCAGCATGGACCAGTGCCTTCAGGAGAGATGGGGAGAACCCCAGCATGGGTCAATGCCTTCAGGAGAGATGGGGAGAACTCCAGCATGGATCAGTGCCTTCAGGAGAGATGGGGAACCACAGCATGGACCAGTGCCTTCAGGAGAGATGGGGAACCACAGCATGGACCAGTGCCTTCAGGAGAGATGGGCAATCCCAGCATGGGTCAATGCCTTCAGGAGAGATGGGGAGAACCCCAGCATGGACCAGTGCCTTCAGGAGAGATGGGGAGAACCCCAGCATGGAGCTCCACCGTGTCTTCTGCTGCCTGGGCCCCAGGCTCTGGAATTCACTCCCTAAACCTCTCCACCTCTCTACCGCTCTCTCCTTCTTTAAGACGCTGCTTAAAACCTACCCCTTTGACCAAGCTTTTGGTCACCTGCCCTAATTTCTCCTTACGTGGCTCGGTGTCAAATTTTGTTTGGTAACACTTCTATGAAGGGCATTGGGACGTTTTACTACATTAAAGGCACTCTATAAATCCAAACTGTTGTGTTGCCAGCATTCAAGCGTCCATGCGCAGAACTCCACTTTGCCCAAGAACGAAGCCGGCAGTATAACTGGTATCTGCAGTATAAAGGGTCCATTAAGCATGGACTACACATCCTCCTGCAAATCCAAACGGGAAATTAAGAGCCACAGGGGCCAGATTTGTATCAAGCCACGATGAGAAGATGAAAGAGGCTGGAGGCCATTTGCTGCAGGCAAGGGAAGCTGTGCTCACACTGGCAGAGAAACACACTCTTGGAAATTCAATATTGCCCAGCAGGGCAAACATAAATCGACCCTGGGGAGATCATTTCCAATGTGGACTGAGCTGAATGTAATCACCAAGGGAGTGCAGTCAACCTGGATCTGCTCCCCATTGGAACGGAGACAAATCTTTCATTACAATCTCACAGTGCTGGAGTGATTTATGCAACTCTTTTACCTGCCTCCCAGCCCTAGCAAAAAAGAGCCTTTTCTCTGCACAGATTGGTTTCACAAGCCAGGCATATATAATGAGTTGGTAGGGCAGAAAACAGCCCAAGCCATGTGTAAAGGCACTTTTATATTGATGTCAGGGCTTCAACGGGTGCTAAAGAAAGAAGAACTCAATTCATTCAAGGCCGTTCACGACCACCGGACGTCCCAAAGCGCTTTACAGCCAATTAAGTCGTTTTGAAGTGTAGTCACTGTTCCAATGTAGGAAATGCAGCAGCCAATTTGCACACAGCAAGATTCCACAAACAGCAATGCGATAATGCCAGTTCATCTGATTTTAGCAATGTTGGTTGAGGGATAAATATTGGCCCCAAGGACACCAGAAAGAACTCCCCTGCTCTTCTTCGAAATAGTGACATGGGAATGTATACACCCACCTGAGGGGGCAGACGGGGGCCTCGGTTTAACGTCTCATCTGAAAGACGGCACCTCCGACAATGCAGCACTCCCTTGGTACTACACTGGGAGTGTCAGCCTGGATTATGTGTCAAATCTCTGGTGTGGGGCTTGAAGCCCGTTGACCCGTAAGTGCTACCACTGAGTCTCAATAGAGACCCCTTATCTCGGAGCATAATTCCCCTTGGCGCATGGTTCCCCTCGGACCAAGGTTCTCCTTTTGTACTGTGACTGTTGAGGGTCAGTAGCAAGACCACCCAGTTTTCCATGCTGCCAACCTCTGATCTCAAGACCCTCTAAAAGTTGGGTATCAGAGTCCTACCGAGTCATGGAGTTCTGCTTCATATCATAGTGTGCCACTATGGTGGTAGAAGTACCTACCATTGATAGCGCACTATTGGTGTAAAAACACCACATGAACCAGTGTGTGTGTGTGTGTGTGTGTGTGTGTGTGTGTGTGTGTGTGTGTCTCAGTGTGCGTGTGCGTGTGCGTGTGCGTGTGCGTGTGTGAACAGTCCACTTTTGTCACACTGAAACCACTGTATCCTTTTAAACCTCACAGCCACATAGTTGCAAGGGTCACCAGATCAGAACCACATACAAGGCTGGTTAGCAAAATTGAAGTCCATGCAATAAAAAGGGTAGCAGCAGCACGGATACAAAATTGGCTGAGGGGGTTGTGGTGAATGGCTGTTTTTTGGACTGGAGGGAGGTAAACAGTCGCATTCCCCAGGGTTCAGTACTGGGACCACTGCTGATTTTGATAAACATTAATGACTTGGGCTTGGGGGCATAATTTTGAAATGTGCAGATGACATGAAACTTAGAAGTGTAGTAAACAGTGAGGAAGATAGTAATCGACTTCAAGAGGACATAGACAGGCTGGTGGAATGGGCAGACACGTGGCAGATGAAATTCAATGCCAAGAATTGTGAGGTGATACATTTTGGTAGGAAGAATGAGGAGAGACCAGACAGACTGAATGGTACAATGTTAAAGGGGGTGCAGGAACAGAGAGACCTGGGGGTGTTTGTGCACAAATCTCTGAAGGTGGCAGGACAGGTTAACAAAGCACATGGGATCCTGGGCTTTGTAAATACAGGCCTAGAGCACAAAAGCCAGGAAGTTCTGCTAAACCTACATAAAACACTAGTTTGGCCCCAGCTGGAGTACTGTGTCCAATTCTGGGCTCCGCACTTTAGGAAGGATGTCAAGGCTCTGGGGAGGATGCAGAGGAGATTTACTAGAATGGTTCCAGGGATGAGGGACTTCAGTTAGTGGCGGGACTGGAGAAGCTAGGGTTGTTCTCCTTGGAGCAGAGAAGGCCAAGATGGTAGCACACCGAGTAGTGTAGAGGAACAAAGGGACCTTGGAGAGAATGTCCACAGATCCCTGAAGGTAGCAGGCCAGGTAGATAAGGTGGTTAAGAAGGCATACGGAATGCTTGCCTTTATTAGCCGTGGCATAGAATACAAGAGCAGGGGGGTTATGCTTCAACTGTATAAAACACTAGTTAGGCCTCAGCTAGAGTACTGCGTGCAGTTCTGGTCTCCACATTACAGGAAAGATGTGATTGCACTAGAGAGGGTACAGAGGAGATTTACAAGGATGTTGCTGGGAGTAGAGAATCTTAGCTATGAGGAAAGACTGGATAGGCTGGGTCTGTTTTCCTTGGAACAGAGGAGGCTGAGGGGAGACCTTATTGAGGTGTATAAAATTATGAGGGGCCTAGATAAAGTGGATAGAAAGGACCTATTTCCCTGAGCAGAGGGGTCAAAAACCAGGGGGCACAGATTTAAAGTAATTGGGGGAAGGTTTAGAGGGGATTTGAGGGGAAATTTGTTCACCCAGAGGGTTGTGGGGGTCTGGAACTCACTGCCTGAAAGGGTGGTAGAGGCAGGAACCCTAACCACATTTAAAAAGTACTTGGATGTGCACTTGGGATGCTGTAACCTGCAGGGCTACGGACCAAGAGCTGGGAAGTGGGATTAGGCTGGATCGCTCTTTGTTGGCCGGCGCGGACACGATGGGCCGAAATGGCCTCCTTCTGTGCTGTAACTTTCTATGATTCTAAGAGGAGATTTGATAGAGGTGTTCAAAATCATGAAGAGTTTAGATAGATTAAATAAGGAGAAACTGTTTCCAATGGCTGAAGGGTCGATAACCAGAGGGCACAGATTGAAGGTGATTGGCAAAAGAACCAGAGGCGACAGGAGGGAAAACTTTTTTACGCAACAGGTGGTTAGGATTTGGAATGCGCTGCCTGATAGGGTGGTGGATACAGATTCAATAGCAGCATTCAAAAGGGAATTGGATAAATACTTGAAGGAGAAAAAATTGCAGGGATATAGGGAAAGAGCGGGGGAGTGGGACTAACTGGATTGCTCTTCGAAAGAGCCGGCCCAGACTCGATGGGCCGAATGGCCTCCTTCTGTGCTGTACTATTCTATGATTCTAAGATGCCCTGTGGCATTTTTCTTTATGTATGTGTTGTCATGAATCTTACCATTCATGTAGAAATGACTCATGAGATAACACTGGGCGGCCAGCTGGTGGCGCCGTCCAAGGAAAGTATAAATACTCGGGCGTGGGCCCAGCTTGCTCAGGACGTTTTTGTAACCAGGAACTAGTGATGTAGCTAGAACTCATGGTTGTGAAACAGTTGATTAAAGCCTTGTTTTATACTCAAACCGAGTGCTTAGTAGTTTTCTTACGTCATGTGTCATTAAGCATTTACCTCTGTCCTGTACAATTAGCTCCAATTGTGCGATAAAAACCGGCATCCCTTTCTAGCACACAGAAAGGTACAGAATGCAAGAACGGGCACGTTTCCATCTTGTGGTCATGGTCTTCAGTTAGGGAGGCCTGATTGATATCTCAGTGGCTACCTGGGGTTGGCTCTTGGGACCCTGACATACTTCCATAAGGAAAGTTGATGACATCGCTATACGCTGGGGCAGCGAGGCACTGCTGTTCTCCAGCAGAGAGCGGCCAATCTTACTCTGGCCATCTTGTCACTAGGGCGCCAGTCAAGTGTAATGAGAGGAGGGTGAATTTTTGAGACTGCGTCCATTTTAACAATCAGAAACGTCATCCTTTCAAACTTGGTAGGAAGGGTTGCAGCTGGCGAGATCAGTTTGAATTGTGTGCACTAGGGTGAAGTAATGGTGGGTACAGCTCTGTCAGAAATGGCAACAGTAATAGAACCAATTTGAGCTGAGGAACCAAGACCATCAGACAAGGAGTTTATCGAACAGCATTAAAGGTTATCAGATTGATTTATGTGCAGGCCCAGCAACACACTAACTGGTTACGTTACTTCCTTAGAGAGAGGAATTAGGACTGTAATTTAGTATAATCCGCCTGGTTTTGATTGTAAAGTTTATTGCTTCAGCTGTTGTAATTTGATCCCGGTCTTATAATTACATTGTCACATAATGATTTCTCAGCGCACTATTGACTGCAATCACTGCCTGGTGTGCGAGCCAGGGTTTGATGGATATAAAGACTCACTTTGCCAAAATCGTGCTGGTCACTTTGCTAATACAATCTGCAATGTGTCAACTAACCAACTGAGGCAATTTGGTCACTAGGCTTACTTAGCCCATTGGTACCAATACATTAAAAAAAAGACTTGCATTTCTATAGCGCCTTTTATGACCACCGGACGTCCCAAAGCACTTTACAGCCAATGGAGGACTTTTTGAAATGTAGCCACTGTTGTAATGCAGCCAATTTGCGCACAGCAAGGTCCCACAAACAGCAGTGTGATAATGACCAGATAATCTGTTTTAGTGATGTTGGTTGAGGGATAAATATTGGCCCCATGACACTGGGGATAACTCCCCTGTTCTTCTTCAAAATAGTGCCATGGGATCTTTTCCATCCACCAAGGAGGGAGACGGGGCCTCGGTTTTATGTCTCATCCAAAAGACGGCACCTCCGACAGTGCAGCACTCCCTCAGCACTGCACTGGAACGTCAGCCTAGCTTTATGTGCTCAAGCCCCTGGAGTGGGAATTGGAACTGGAACCCACAACCTTCGGACTCGGAGGCGAGAGTGCGACCAACTGAGCCACAGCTGACACCAATATGCTAAATGGAAATTTAATTAGAATTACATAGAATGTACAGCACAGGAACAGGCCATTCGGCCCAACTGGTCTGTGCCAGGGTTTATAGAGGAGTGTAAGAATGCACAGATCCTGAATGTGCTGCGGTCCATCTTATGCGCTATCCTTAACTCTTCATCTCAAGCTGGTCTCAGCACCACCACTCCCAGCGACAGACCTTTCCACACCAGTACTTCCCCACATTGATCTCCAGCTCACAATGCTGCACTTTGACTATCAGAATGAACCTCTATTGTCCCAGGAAAGGATGTCAGCCAAGCTAAGTCGATTAGCACAGTCAACCCGAGCCAGCAGCCTCTTCTGAATTCTTTGTGCTGTCCGTGTAACAGGTTTAAAAGATGTATCTCAAGAAAAATGGTTATTGGAACATTAGGAGGCCAGTCAGCCCCTCGGGAAACAACCCAAGTTTAGAAGGGCAAAAGATAACATTGATGCTATTAATTCTTGCATTTACAATCGCACCTTATGTTACGTTAAAACATCTCACTGCACGTCACACAATGAATTATTTGTGAGGTGCAGTGAGTGTTATGTCGGCAAATGTTTGCCGTTGAGGTACCAGAGATTCGCTTGCTCGCCGTTATTTAAAATGACCAGTTCTGTAAACCGAACACCTACAGTGCAGCTGTGAGAAAATGTCACCTCCTTTACAAAACTCGCACTGCCATCACTAAAGAGGTAAGTTTTAGAAGCTGCACAGCACACCCTCAAAAGCGTTCTTGACGAGCAGAGCCCCCTCCCACCACCAGTCAGTAAATGACCCCCGAGGAAGCACTTTACCACACCAAGGGTAGTGGAAATCTGGAACTCTCGCCCTCATAAAGGTTGTGGATGCTTGGGGACAATTGGAGCTTTCAAAGATTGAGATTGATAAGATTTCTGTCAGGTAAGGGGGTCAAGAAATATGGATCAGAGGCGGGTAAATGGAGTTGAGGTGCAGATCAGCCATGATCTAATTGAATGGTGGAACAGGCCCGAGGGGCTGAATGGCCTCCTCCTGTTCCTAATATTCCTATAACCATTTATCTTGAGTTACGTCTTTTAAACCTGTTACACATGCAATGCAATGAATTCAGAAGAGGCTGCTGGATCAAGCTCACTGCACTAAATGACTTGGACTGGGAGCCTGGACATGGTCGATATCCTTTCCTGGGACAATAGCGGTCATTCTGAGACAGAGTTGCCAAACCAGTCATAAATTACTGAAGGAATGCACCCCATTCAGGGAGACAGCTGCATACACTACAGTTCCCCCAACACGGGCTCAGTGCTAGCGAGTTAAGTCGAAGGAATAAGTGGGTGATTACTGCACTAGGACCCGAATTTTGTACCTTGATAATGCAAGCAATAATTCACCATTATGTAGTTGACACACCTCACATGAAAGGGCAAACTGATCATATTTGCCATCCAGCGGTAGAAAGCTAATCTCAGAGCCATTAGCTCCAGGCAAATCTTAGGAGTGATTTCCACCCCCTTTCTCACTTTTCTTCCCTCGGCTGGTATACCAGGCAGAGCATCACCATGGAAACACAATCCCGCCCTCACAGGCAGGGGCTCAGTTGGTAGCATTCTCGTCTCTGAATCAGCAGGTTGCGGTTTCCCGTCCCACGCCGGAGACTTGGGCACATAGATCTAAGCTGATACCCCCAGTGCAGTGCTGAGGGCGGGCCGCACTGTCGGAGGTGCCATCTTTCAGATGAGATGTTAAACCAAGGCTCCACCTGCCCTCTCAGGTGGACATAAAAGATCCCGCGACACTATTCGAAGAAGAACAGCGGAGTTCTCTCTGGTGTCTTGCTTAATATTTACCTCATTTATGTAGCATTTTTCACTACTTCGGGATGTCTCAAAGTACTTTACTTTTGAAGTGTCGTCACTGTTGTCATGTAGGAAACGTAGCTCCCACAAACAGCACTGTGATAATAAACAGATAATCTGTTTTTGTTATGTTGATTGAGGGATAAATACTGGCCAGGACACCCCTGCTCTTCTTCGAAATAGTGCCATGGGATCTTTCACATCCTCCTGAGAGGGCAGATGGGGCCTCGGTTTAACGTCTCATCTGAAAGGCGGCACCTCAGACAGTGCAGCGCTCCCTCAGCACTGCACTGGAGTGTCAGCCTGGGTTGTGTGCTCAAGCCCTGGAATGGGGACTTGAACCCACAAACTTCGGACTCAGAGAGCGAGAGTGCTACCCACTGAGCCACTGGCTGACACCATGGAAGGATTACGCAGGCTGATTAACAGACTGACAGACCGTGACGCGAACACTCCTTCCTTGGCCAGAACCATTTTTAGAGTAGCCGATAGGGGGTTAGTCCTTCACGGTCTTCACGGTGGGAGGGTTTGATGGGCTCCCACAGTCCATTCGATGAGGGAGTGGGGGGCTCCCACCCACCAGTTTCCTGCTGGATGTCAGCCCAGAAGTCAGTGCCGGAGCTCCCGGCTCCACTCACCGGCACTGTCTGGAGTGGGTGTTCCAACCCTCCACCTCCTGATTCGGAGACAGGAACGTTGCCAGAAGCTCATTGTGCCTAGCAGCGAATTATTCCAGCCACACAACAGACCACTTGTTTCGTAAATACCGACATGTTCAACCCACCTTACGGCGGAAAATTTGCAGCGAAAACCGTCCGTACAGGGAAACAGCAAAAAGAGCTCCTGAAGAAATGGTGTAACAGGTGGCGTGGAAAGTGACTGATTTACACTTTTTAGGGGAAAAAGGACAGGACCATTGAGCGCGAGCCCCGGAACACCGGTAAAAATCCCGGAATTTCATGCAATATAAATAGGATTTGACTTATTCAATTACAACAAGCCTGTCCTGATTGTAAACGGGCAAATTCAGGGAATATGTGTCCAAATCCCCAAGTAAAAATCCAGGGATCCAATTTAATTACAAACCATCATTTGATTTTGCATCTGTAAAACAGATGTTTAGAACCGACACAACATGCAGCTGGGTCGATTTTTTTTTTTTTAAAAGGATGTATATGGAAATGGTTGAATATATTCAATCCACCGATGATTGGATGGTTTCCCTGAACTAGGAGCAGTCAGAGAGCCTTGGGATAAGAGCCCAGAAAGAGAAATTTGCAACAAGAGCTGAAGCAAGGGTTAACCTCTGTACAAAGTGGGCTGCCAGGCGGTTCCTGGTCTGTGAAGTAGTCTATAAAACAGAGCCTTTGATGGAGGCTAACCCAGTCCATACACCCAGGTTCCTTTCGAATCTGCGGGCGATAGAGGTGTTTCCTTCAGATGGAAGCCTGGTTCTAGTGCCACTCAATTCAGTTCAAAACGAAAACTTGCCTGGGTCACCCCCCTGCCAGTACTCGACCCAATCCACAGGCATTAAAAGGGATTTTTTTTTTTTTTAAATAAAGTCGTATTACTTAATGACCCTCTCCAGCAAGGAAAGACTAGAGGGGGGAGAAATCAATTAATGGGACTGAGACATTCCTATGAAGATATACAATTGTAAAAAGTTATATAGGGAGGACCAATCGGATTAATACAACCACTCCTACCCATCCCCCTTCCCAACAAGGCATCCCTTTGAAACCTCTCCCTCTCATAACTTCTAGCTTTTTGCAAAAACTTTGTACCAGAGCAAGCAGTTCCTGCAGGCTGAAGTTTTTTCCCCCCACCAACGATTTCTTTTCCATAAACTTTTTTAAAAACCTGTGTGCCAGATTGTGAATATATTTATATATATTATTTTTTTTAATTCCCCAAAAGACCCGAGTTACAAAAATTTCTTTCAGAAGTAAAGAACGATTCCACCTCCCTCTCTCCCATGTAGTTTTCCCGATGGAGATTGAGGAGCGATGGCAAGGCGCTTACCCGAAGCCACAGGCTGCACATTGCATCCGCTCCAGCGCTGGGGTCACACGTCTGCACTCTGCGCCGAATAAATCGATGGTATATTTTAAACACACACACACAAATAACGATAGCTGGAATTGCGAAGGCGAGCGGTTCGGGTTCGGATCAACGGGCGAACGATCGGTGCAAATCTGGACTTTGAAATTCCTTCTTTTCCGTAGGCATGGTGACGGTCGATTCCACCCGGGGAGGAGGAGCGAGAGACAGAGCAAGACACAAAGTAACTGCTGAGCCCAACAAGTGATGAATGAAACTCACACTGGCGTCAGTTTCAGCGACGCCACGGTTAAATACGGGCGGGCGGTCTGGCGGGCGGGCGCCTGGTCCAATCCTGGTCCAACACCGACCTCTCACTTGCTCTCTGGAAAATCTGCCTTAGAATGGGGGAGAGCTGAGAAACGTCCTGGCTTCAGAGGGAAGGGCCCCTTGCCCGCCCCCCCCCCCCCCACAAAACCTTTGTAGAGGGGAGCAGAGGGCAAAAAAAAGGGGCAGTACCACCAGTACCAGCCCCCCCAAAAAAGGGGCACAATACATCCTGGTACAGCCTCGCCTCTGGGTCAGTGGGTCGCAGGTTTAAACCCTGCGCCAGAGGCGTGTGAATAATCCAGGCTGACGCTCCCCGTGTGCGCTGCTGAGGGAGTGCTGCACTGTCGGAGGTGCCGTCTTTCGGATGAGACGTTAAACCGAGGCCCCGTCTGCTCTCTCAGGTGGAGGTTAACTATCCCACGGCACTATTTTGACGAAGAGCAGGGGAGTTCTCCCCGGTCCTGCCCAACATTTATCCCTCAACCAACATCACTAAAACAGATTATCTGGTGATTATCACATTGCTGTTTGTGGGAGCTTGCTGTGCAAAAATGATCTGCCGTGTTTCCTACATTACAACAGTGTCTACACTTCAAAAGTACATCATTGGCTGTAAAGCACGTTGAGATGTCCAGTGGTCGTGAAAGGCGCTATATAAATGCAAGTCTTTTTTTTAAAGCGCTTTGGGACATTCTAAGGTCGTGAAAGGTGCTATATAAATGGAAGTTCTTTTACATATATATAATAAAGACTTGCATTTATATAGCGCCTCTCACAACCTTAGGACGTCCCAAAGTACTTTTCGAAGTGTAGTCACTGCTGTAATGTAGGAAACGCAGCAGACAATTTGCGCACAGCAAGCTCCAACACGCAGCAATGTGATAATGACCAAATAATCTGTTTTAGTGATGTTGATTGAGGGATAAATATTGGCCAGGACACCGGGGATAACTCCCCTGCTCTTCTTTGAAATAGTGGCTGTATCGATTTGTATGTGGGTTCAATGACGAGACATTTATGAAAGAGAATGTCTTTTAATCGAAAGTCTGTTCAACTCTTTATACAGCATTACAGGAGACACCATGCTAGTGATCCATCTGCTGGTCAGGCATAAGTAATCAATTAGGCAACTATGCTGGTAAGGCATCATAATCAAACAGGCAAATACCACCACTATTTGCTGATATCATTACATCTCCCTTTCTTAAAACAAAAGTATTTTACTTTTAACTAACAACATGTTTTCTTTGTATTAATCTGCATTTTAACTGTAACACTTAATGAACTTACATTATCATGATCAAGGTTTTTTAACCTTGCTTTGTGTGTTCACATGAAATATGTAAATACACTAGAACTTGAAGAAAGAATAAGATAACATTACTTCCTTCTATAACAATAGTCCTTAAATTTGCTCAATGAGTCTCTCAGGAGGCTTCACGTGTCTTGAGGATTTTCTGATTGATTGTCCTTGAATCTGAGTTGTTGCCTCAGATGATTGGTTCTCAGCTGTGTGATCAGGTTGTTCAACAGTATCAGTCTTTTGACTTGCTGTGTGATCAGGTTGTTCAACAGTATCAGTCTTTTGACTTGCTGTGGCTGGTCCCATGAGAAGATCCCGACGATTTCTTCTCAGAACAGCACCCTCATCTGTCTGAATGGTGTATGATCTTGGTTGAACTTCACTCAGGACAGTTCCCTTCTCAGTCCATATGTTTGTTTTGTCTTTGAACCTTACTTGGTCACCAGTGTGGAGTTCAGGTAGGTTTTGTGTTCCTCTGTCATAGTAGTACTTTTGCTTTTCTTTCTGTTGTTCTTTGAACTTCCTCACTTTCTCCCCTTCTTTTGTTTTCAGGAGGTTCTCCGGGATGGGTAGGTTTGACCTTAGCCGACGTCCCATAAGGAGTTGGGCTGGTGACTTACCACACTCGAGCGGCGTTGTGCGGTATACAAGCATGCTCTGGTAGAAGTCAGTTCCACTGTCTTTTGCCTTGTACATCAGTCTTTTCACTGTCTGGACCGATTTTTCCACTAGTCCATTGGACTGTGGATAGTGAGGACTTGACGTTGTGTGGACAAAGTCCCACTCTTTGGCAAAGTGTCGGAAACTTGCATTGTAAAACTGGGGTCCGTTGTCTGTGAAGACCTCGCTTGCCACGCCATGTCTGGAGAATATGGCTTTCATACATCTTATCACAGCATCTGCAGTGGTGGTGTACAGTCTACAAACCTCTGGATACAGGGAGTAATAGTCTGTAACTACTAGATAGTCCTTCCCTTGACATACGAATAGGTCAGCGCCTACCTTCTGGTAAGGTCTGTCTGGCGCTGGGTGTGGCTTTAGTGGTTCTACCAGATTGCTTGCTCGATATTTCAGGCATATTGTGCAGTTTGACACCTCATTTGTCACATCTTGGTTGATTCGTGGCCAGTACATCACCTCTCGTGCTCTTTTCTTACACTTTTCGATTCCCAGATGTCCTCCATGGATCCTTTTTTAGCATCTCTTTTCTCAGACTCTTTGGGATAACTATTTTACTTCCTTTGTAGATGATGTCTTCGACCACTGATAGTTCCGCCCTGCAGTTCCAATACTCTGCCATGTCAGGTGAGCAGTCTTGCTTCATGTTGGGCCATCCATCCAAGATGCTTTTCCTCAGTCGTCTCATTGTTTCATCTTTGTTTGTCTCAGTCTTTATGAGCTCCATTTTTGCATCTGCTATGGGCAGTGCACTTGTGATCATGTCCACGTAGGCGTTCACTTTTTCATCCATTTTGGTGTTTGCGGGCTCACTTGGGTCAACAGCTCTGGACAACGTGTCTGCTGTATACATAAGCTTACCCAGTGTGTACGCAACATTCAGTGTATAGCGTTGCAGCCTGATCATCATTCTTTGTATTCTAAGCGGACAGCTATTTAGTGGCTTTTGGAACAATGCAATCAAGGGCTTATGGTCAGTCTCTACACTGATTGCTTGTCCTGCCACAAACTGGTGAAATCTTTCACAGGCGTATGTGATGCTGAGCAGCTCCTTTTCTATTTGAGCATATCGCGTCTCCGCGTCTGTCATTGAGCGCGATGCATATGCAATAGGTTGCCAGTAGTCATATTTTTGCAGATGAACGGCACCGAGCCCACTCTGTGATGCATCTGATGATATCTTGATGGGTCTCGCTGGGTCATAAAACCTCAGAACTGGTTCCTCTGTGAGCAGTTTCTTTAGATCGCTCCATGACTTCTCATGCTCATGATTCCATTCCCATTCTATGTTCTTTTCAGTTAATCTTCTCAGTGGCGCCATCTTTTCTGAGAGGTTGGATATGAATTTACCCATGTAGTTGATCATTCCATTAAACCTCTGCACGTCCTTTTTGCATTGTGGCTTTGGCATATTCTCAATGGCGGACACCTTTCTGGGATCTGGTCTGATGCCCTCACTGCTAAGGATATCTCCCACGAATGTCAGTTCTGTCACCCCGAGCTGGCATTTCTCTCTCTTCAGCTTCAGGTTTGTTTTCCTTGTTGCTTCCAGCACTTTTTCAGTCTCTCGTCATGCTCAGTTCTCGTGGTTCCCCATACTATGATGTCATCCATTGATGTATCAACTCCCTCCAGGTGCTCATAGATCATATGGATAGTTTTGTGATACACTTCAGGAGCTGAGGCAATGTCAAATGGTAACCTTAGGAATCTGTATCTGCCAAATGGACTGTTGAACATGCACAGTCTTGAACTTGCTTCGTCCAGTTTCATCTGCCAAAATCCTGATGATGCATCTAACTTGCTGAAATACTTTGCATTTGCAAACTGTGACATGATTTCCTCACGTGTAGGAAGCTTGAAGTGCTCTCTCTTTATTGCTCTGTTTAGATCTCTTGGATCCAGGCAAATTCTGAGCTTTCCATTCTTTTTGTCCACAACGACGAGGGAACTCACCCACTCAGTTGGCTCATCTATCTTCTGAATCACGTTCAGGCTTTCCATCCTGTCCAACTCTGCCTTCAGTTGCTTTTGAAGAGCAAACGGAACTTTTCTGCATGGATGTATAACCGGTGTCATACTTTTATCTACTCTGATCGTGTGTTCTCCTGGAATGCAGCCTAGACCCTTAAATAGGTCGTTGTACTCTTTCATGAGTTCATCATAGACTGTCTCTCCTTTGCTTTCCACAACGAGGACTCTCTTTACCAGGTTCAGTCTCTCACAGGCTTTTAAACCTAGTATGGCTTGCACATCCTTTGGCACCACGATTAATGCTAGCGTGTGCTCTCTGTCCTTGTGTGTTACTTTGACAATGCATCTTCCTTTCACTGGTATATCAGTACCTGAGTATCCTGTCACTTTCACTTTTATTCCATGTATCTTTGGTCTGGGTCTAATTTTCTTAAAATCAGTCTCTGATATCACATTAACTTGTGCTCCAGTATCCAATTTAAATGGAATGTGTATGTCATTCACTTTTAGTGTCAACATCCAGTCTCTTTTTTCTTTTTTGTTTTCAGACACAACATCTACATTGAACTCCTCTATCTTGCTTTCATCTACTGCATGGACCTTGCTTTGTTGCGCTTGGTTCTTACAGCAACGGGCATAATGGTTGTTTTTGTTGCAACTATTGCATGTTTTACCATATGCTGGACACTTTCTTGGTGGATGCTGTGGATGCGACTACATGACTTTCGATTGTCCCTTTCATTTTCGTTCGCTGGCCACGCCTCTTTTTTCACATTGGCGCTCTTTTTGTTAAACAGTTTGTATCCGTTCTTTCTCACTGCATCCACGTTGCAGCTATTGTCACTGAACAGCTCCTTTGCCTGCAACTTCACAGTCTCTGTAGCCCTACACAGTGCTATGGCTTTTCCCAGGTCTAGATCTTGCTCTCTTAGCAGTCTTTCCCTTAGACCATTATCTGGAATACCACACACCAGTCTGTCTTTTATCAGCGAGTCTGTCAGTCCCCCAAATTCACATGTTTTGCTTCGGTTTCTCAGTTCAGTCACATACTGATCAATAGTCTCACCCGTTTTCTGTACACATGTGAAAAATCTGTGCCTCTCAAACGTCACGTTACATTTAGGTATGCAGTAGGCCTCAAACTGTTCCATTATTTTATCTAGCTTCATTTTGTCTCCATCAGCAGCGAATGTGAAGTTATTATACACCTCCAGCGCTTCATCACCCGCGACATGTAAGAACACTGACGATTTCTTTTTATCACTTTTCTCGTCAGCTCCGATTGCCGCTAAATACAACCCCACACGTTGTTTGAATCTCCTCCAATTTTCAGCCACATTACCTGTCAACTGAAGCTTCGCCGGTGGGTGTAATCCTTCCATTTTTCACTTCGTTAGCTATTCTCCAACGGTAAGTAACGATGTTCTCTTTTGGCTTGCTAATATGTGGAGAGCTGATTTAACTTCAGATTTTTCCTCTTCATCTCTTTCAATCACTTCTGACACCATGTATCGATTTGTATGTGGGTTCAATGACGAGACATTTATGAAAGAGAATGTCTTTTAATCTAACGTCTGTTCAACTCTTTATACAGCATTACAGGAGACACCATGCTAGTGATCCATCTAAAAGCGAAACTAAAACTAAACTGCTTGTCTCTGTCACATGCCCTCTGCTGGTCAGGCATAAGTAATCAATCAGGCAACTATGCTGGTAAGGCATCATAATCAAACAGGCAAATACCATCACTATTTGCTGATATCATTACAGTGGCCATGGGATATTTTACATCCACCTGAGAGAGCAGACGGGGCCTCGGTTTAACGCCTCATCCAAAAGACGGCACCTCTGACAGTGTAGCACTCCCTCAGCATTGCACTGGAGTGTTACCCAATATTTTTGTGTTGAAGTCTCTGGAGTGGGACTATGAACCCATGACCTGCTGACTCAGAGGCGAGAGTGCTACCCACTGAGCCACAGCTGACACTGGGGGCTGGATTTTGCGGGGGGTCAGCGGGCGTGATCGGTGGCGGGTCAGGTGGGAAAGTGTTCTTTTTTTCCCCCCCTGTGAACCTGCCACCACGCGCCTTTCCCAATGTCGGGTCTGTCAGCGCTGAGCAGACCCGACACGCAGCGGCGGGGGACCCAATTAAGGATAATTAGTGGCTTGCTTAGAGCCACTTAAGAATGAATTTCAGCTCACCTTCTACATTTGACAGCTCGCCCATGGGATCCACGCTGGCCGTGGACCATGCCTGTGAAGCTGAGGTGGGAGGCCAGTGGCCATTGAATCAGCTGTTGAGTTCACAGATTCAAATGTACAGTAAAAGCTCCCACCTTACAGAGATATCTTCCCTCAGCCACAAGCTCTTCCTCACTGCATTTCCACAACAGATTCAGAATGCTGCACATCTTTACACAGTCTCCATCCAGTCTGACCTCATTACTTCTCCCACCATTGACAGATCACTTCTGTCATCTCTACTTCACCTGCCATCTATTCCATCAGCATAGTTGCCCTTTTTACTCTCTCACCTTGGTCCTCACATTTCCACCACGATCAGCCCCAACACCAGCAGCACCAATAACACCACCACCAACCTTCTCCGCAATCATCTGATGCTGCACAGGACAGAGGGCATCAGCATTGCTACTCAGAAGGCCAGGGATGGCCTCACCATGGTCAGATTTACTTCACTTGATGCTGTACACCATGGCTGGCACATGATGCGCCAGGTTGGCACCACCCCACACTAACACCATAAAGCAGCCCTACAATGCCCAAGCTATTCCTTTCGCATTCATCACCATTGCTGGATGGTACCGTTATGTCTCACCATTCACTGCAACTCACTAAGCCACTTCCAAAGGTGCACACAAATCTGTCCAAGAAAATAAAGCTTTCAATGTTTGACACCACATTAACAGAAACTTTACTTGAATATTGCATAAAACACCCAAGTGCCTACCCTTGTGTGTTGTTAGTTGGTATAACTGGACTAGGATGAGGTTGAGTGTGGCTTTGGGCTAACGATTCGTGATCTACTGAGATTATTGAAACGTTTGCGGCACTGCACCCAGGCCCTCCTGACCACACCCCTGCTTGTGTCCTCCTCTGCAATCTGCAACCAGGCTATGTTGATCTCCTGGGGAGGTATATTCCGCCCATGGGAAGGGAAGAGGACCTCCCTGCGTGCTGTGACTCCCTCCATAAGCATATGGAAGGAGTCATACGTGAGCCTGGGTGCAGCCCTGCACCTCTGTGCAGTGCTTGTTGGTGTTTGTAGCACCTCAATGCTGTAGAACACTGGCAGCACAAACATCAAAATAAAGTTGGCCACGGTCCCTTTAAGGAAACCGGCTGATGATGCGTCCTCAAATGACGTCACCAGACCCACTTCCTCTAATTGGCTGGGAAAAGCGCTGTGCCGACTTAACAAGCCCTGTCAAGGGAAATTCATTTCCGAGGCCGGGCTGGAGCCAGCAGCAGGGTCAGGACCTGCCATCAATGTCGCCCACCACGGACCTGCCCTAGAAGTGAAACTCACAGCCTCACACCTCTCTGAGTGAAGAAGTTTCTCCTGCTCTTTGTTCTAAATCTCTGACATTTAATCATGTATCTACGGCCCCTCGTTCTAGACCCCTCAACGGCTGGAAACAGCCTGTTTCTATCTAGCTTGTCCCAGCCTTTCGTAATGTTAAACACTTTTAGCCTATTGACCCATAATCTGCGTTGTTCAAAGGAAACAAGATAACATTTTTCACATCCCAGTTTGTTTTTGTTTCCCCGTTCGGCACCCAGTGTGTTATCGTGGAAGCTCCTGAATTCCTTCAGTGGGAATGATTTTCCAACGAGAGCTGGACACCTTCTTCTTTTGTTTTATTTCTCAGTTCTTCTTCCGGAAATTTCCAAAGTGGAAACAAGGCGGCAGCAGGCAGTTGTGAGAAAAACAAATTCCTCTTTTATGTTCAGTTTTGATATGAGAAACCATTAGTTATTCATCAGTTCATCTCCCCCCACAACAAACACACACACCCTGCCAACTAAGAAAGACTCGCATTTCTATAGCGCCTTTCACGATCACCGGACGTCTCAAAGCGCTTTACAGCCAATGAAGTACTTTTGAAGTGGAGTCACTGTTGTAATGTAGACAAATGCAGCAGCCAATTGGCACACAGCAAGCTCCCATAAACAGCAATGTGATAATGACCAGATAATCTGTTTTTGTTATGTTGATTGAGAGATAAATATTGGCCAGGACACCGGGATAACTCCCCTGCTCTCCTTCGAAATAGTGCCACAGGATAAATCACTAAAATGACTTTTATAAAACTATACAGAACCATTTGCTAGTTACATTGGTGTACAGTACTCAGTTTATAGAGTCATAAGGGGAAAAATTGGGTCGCTCCCCCTTCGGGGCGCTAACTGTCCAGGGCGCTACTTTTAGTGTCCCGAAAAAGTTAGAACCCCGCACCCGAAATTCACCAGTAGCGCCCCAAGGGGGAGGCGGGGTGCTACTGGAAGCACCATGCCTCCCTCTTAGAGCGCTGTGAGTGAATATTGCGGCGCTGCATGCCGCGGTACTACAGGCCTTCCTCCTCTTATTAAAGGGGAGGGGCCTGGCGCAGCGCATCCTGGCGCCCAGCTGGGCCACCAGGGATCGGGAGTGCCGGCAAAAGAGCCAGGCACTCAAGAGGAGTGCCGGGCTCACGGAGCGCAGCTGGCACCCCGCGGGGGGGCTTCACGGGGGCCGGGGACAGCAATGGGGGCAGGTGCTGGCAGGCGACCAGCAACAAAAATGGCCGCCCGGCACCTTCCCATTAATTTGCGCCGCTTTGGCCACAGGCAGGCCCCCCTGACCCCAGTGGACATAGCGTTCAGTGATATGTCAGGGGGCGCTAGCGAAGATTGCGGTCGGGGCACGAGCGGGGCGCAGCGCAGGGCGATGACGTCATCACCGGCGGTGCAGCACATGCGGAGTTAAAGGTTACCACCGCCGCTAACCTCCCGCTGAATGTTGCGGGAGGCGTTGGCGGTGCCACGCCCAGGTGCCAGTTGCTTTGCGCCTGTTAGCGCCCTCTTAGGGCACTAACAGGAGGCACAAATCAACCGACTTTTTCCCCATAGAGTCATAACGGCACAGAAGGAGGCCATTTGGCCCATCGAGTCTGCGCCAGCTCTCTGTAGAGCAATCCAGTCAGTCCCATTCCCCCGCTCTATCCCCTTAGCCCTGCAAGTTTATTTCCCTCAAGTGCCTATCCACTATTCAAAAAAGGTGGCAGAGAAAAAGCGGGGAATTATAGGTAAGCCTGACATCGGTAGTGGGGAAAATGCTAGAGTCCATTATAAAAGATGTAATAGCAGAGCACTTGGAAAACAGTGACAGGATCGGACAAAGTCAACATGGATTTACAAAAGGTAAATCATGCTTGACTAATCTACTGGAATTTTTTGAGGATGTAACTGGTAGAATAGATAAGGGAGAACCAGTGGATGTGGTGTATTTGGACTTTCAGAAGGCTTTCGATAAGGTCCCGCATAAGAGGTTAGCGTGCAAAATTAAGGCAAATGGGATTGGGGGCAAGGTATTGACTTGGATAGAGAACTGGTTGGCGGACAGAAAGCAAAGAGTTGGAATAAACGGGTCATTTTCCGAGTGGCAGGCAGTGACTAGTGGGGTACCGCAAGGATCGGTCCTAGGACCCCAGCTGTTCACAATATATATTAATGATCTGGACGAGGGAATTGGATGTAATATCTCCAAATTTGCAGACGACACAAAAGCTGGGTGGGAGGGTATGCTGTGAGGAGGATGTCATGAAACTCCAGTACGATTTGGACAGGTTGGGTGATTGTGCAGAAACATGGCAAATGTACTATAATGTGGATAAATGTGAGGTTATCCACTTTGGTGGCAAAAACAGGAAGGCAGATTATTATTTGAATGGCAATAGATTGGGAGAAGGGGAAGTGCAAAGAGACCTGGGTGTTCTTGTGCACCAGTCGCTGAAGGTAAGCATGCAGGTGCAGCAGGCGGTTAAGAAGGCAAATGGTATGTTGGCCTTCGTAGCAAGTGAGTTCGAGTACAAGAACAAAGATGTCTTGCTGCAGTTGTACAGGGCCTTGGTGAGACCGCACCTTGAGTATTGTGTGCAGTTTTGGTCACCTTACCTGAGGAAGGACGTTCTTGCCATGGAGGGAGTGCAGCGAAGATTCACCAGGCTGATACCTGGGATGGCGGGAATGACGTACGAGGAGAGATTGTGTCAATTGGGCTTATACTCACTGGAGTTTAGAAGATTGAGAGGGGATCTCATCGAAACCTATAAAATTCTGTCAGGTCTGGACAGACTAGATGCAGAAAGGATGTTTCTGATGGCCGGGGAGTCCAGAACCAGGGGTCATAGTCTAAGGATAAGGGGTAAGCCATTTAGGACTGAAATGAGGAGGAATTTCTTCACCCAGAGAGTGGTGAACCTGTGGAATTCTCTGCCACAGAGGGCGGTGGAGGCCAGTTCATTAAATATATTCAAGAAAGAGTTGGATATATTTTTTGAGGCTAAAGGGATCAAGGGATATGGGGAGAAGGCAAGGACAGGGTACTGAATTTGGATGATCAGCCATGATCTCATTGAATGGCGGAGCAGGCTCGAAGGGCCGAATGGCCTACTCCTGCTCCGATCTTCTATGTTTCTATGTTTCTATGTCTCCCCTTGAAAACATTGAGTGTCTCCGCTTCCACCACTTTCGTCGGCAGCGAGTTCCAGGTCCTCACCACTCGCTGTGTAAAAAAGTTTTTCCTCACATCCCCCCCTGTATCTCTTATCCAAAACCATAAATCTGTGTCCCCTCGTCCTTGTACCATCAACTAGTGGGAACAGCCTTTCCCCGTCTAGCCTATCGAAACCCATCATAATCTTGTACACCTCTATCAAATCACCCTGCAACCTCCTTTGCTCTAATGAAAACAAATCCAGCTTCTCCAACCTGTCCTTGTAGCTAAGATTCCCCATCCCCGGAACCATTCTGGTAAATCTCCTCTGCACCCTCTCAAGGGCCTTCACATCCTTCCGAAAGTGTGGTGACCAGAACTGGACGCAATACTCCAGTTGTGGCCTAACCAGCACATTATAAAGGTTCAACATAACTTCTATACTTTTGTACTCAATACCTCTATTTATGAAGCCCAAGATCCCATATTCTTTGTTAACCGCTCTCTCAATATGCCACCTTCAGGGACCTATGCACATTAACTCCCAGGTCCCTCTGTCCCTGCACACTCTTTAAAACTGTGCCATTAAGTGTATATTGCCTCTCCCTGTTCCTTCTGCCAAAATGCATCACCTCACACTTCTCTGTATTAAATTCCATCTGCCACTTGTCTGCCCATTCTACTAGTCTTTCTATGTCCTGTTGCAGTCGATTAGTATCATCATCACTGTTTGCCACACCCCCAAGTTTGGTGTCATCGGCAAATTTAGAAATTCCACTTTGTATTCCAATATCCAGGTCATTTATATATATCAAACAAAGCAGTGGCCCCAGCACTGACCCTTGGGGAACACCACTGTTTACCATCCTCCAGTCTGAAAAACAGTTTCTTAGTAAATTAAATATTTTTTATTATTTAAAAACGTGCCTACTAGTGCCTTTGCACCCCCAAACACACACAGCCCTCCGCACACACCCTCCTCCTCCCACACACACCCGCCCCACACACACACCCTCCCCCCCCCCACACACACACCCTCTGACATTAATCTTGTCATGCATGTGAAAATGACTTATGTTGGCGATGTCCAGGGAGAGTATAAATACTCGGGCATGGGGCCAGCTTGTGCAGGACATTCTTTAACAGGAACTAGTGAAGGACACAACTAGACCTCCATGTTGTAAAACAGTTGATTAAAGCTTTGTTTAACGCTTAGACCAAGTGCTTAGTAGTTTTTTTACGTCACCCTCCCCCCCACACACACCCTCCCCACACACACACCCCCTCCCCCCCCCACACACACCCTCCCCCTGTTGTGTATGTACCTTTAAGAGAATAACTGGTCTCAGACTGCAGTACCGGCAGTGACCACCCCTGTATAAAAGGCGCTAGTGAGCCTCTGTAGTTTCAGTTTCCCGATTGACTTCATTCAGTAAAGACTTGTTTTGTTCAACTCCTGCTGTCCGTGTCTCAATCATTCACGGACATAATACTGGCGACGAGCAGATACGAACTTACCTACAGTCTGCAACACCTCCTGGGATCCATTCCTGCAGCGAAGTGAGCAGAGGTCGAGGCCAGAAGGAAGAAAGAAGCAGTAGAAACGGGCGTCGACCGTGGGCATCTGCCCCTGTGTTAGCGGAGTTGAAGATTGCTGGAGAAGCTGTCGAAAGCGGGGCCTGGTTCCTGTCGACGGTGCTTCAGCTAATCGGGCTGGTGGCAGGTAGTACACTGATCCTTCCTGGGCTGCGGCGGTCGCGAACTCGAGCGGGTGGCTTGCAACGGGGCTGAGCAGCGTTGTCGGGAAGAGGAGAGAGAGAGGGTGGAGCACACAGGGCGCGGCCGGTGCTACGAAGCCGGGCTGCGTATAGACCCGAGAAGAGGGAGGCAAGAGTCCCACAGGGTTGTTCCACGACGGGAAAGTAATTTTAAAAAAAAGAAATATTAAACACGCAGGAAACCGCGAGGAACTGCAGGTTGCAATGGAAACCGCGGAAAGCAGCGCTAGCAACAGCGGGGAAGAAGGCAAAGCGCGGGAGGCGCCATCTTAATCAGCGGGGAAGAAGGCAAAGCGCGGGAGGCGCCATTTTGTTAAATCGGGGAAGAAGGCAAAGCGCGGGAGGCGCCATTTTAGATTTTCAAGATGCCGAAGACTGGCTGTATCACTGCCTTTGATAATACAATAGAGGACTGGACCACGTATGTGGAAAGAGTCGAGGTATATTGCGAGGCAAACAAAATAGCCGATGAGAAAAAGGCATCGGTATTGCTAAACTTAATGGGCGCTAGAACGTACGGCCTATTGCGGGACCTGATTGCTCCAGCCAAACCGAAGGCGAAGAGTTTTAACGAAATTGTTGCTGTCCTACAGGAACACCTAAACCCTGCACCGCTGTTGATAGCAGAAAGATTTAAATTCCACAGGAGAACTCAGCATAAAGATGAGAGCAATGCTGAGTACCTTACGGAACTACGCAAGCTATCAAAGCACTGCCAGTTCGGACCAGGACTGGCAGATACCCTACGGGACAAATTTGTCTGTGGACTCCTGAGTGAAGGAACACAGAAGAAGTTACTCTCAGAGAAAGAGCTGACGCTAGATAAGGCTTTCAGCATGGCAGTATCGTACGAAGCAGCAGCCAGGGGAGCTGCGGAAATTCAACAAAAGCCACAGGAATATGGCACCCACGAAATGACACGGGGATTTGCAAAATGTTATCGCTGCGGCAGAACTAACCATGACCAGAAGGACTGCTGGTCCAAGGACAAAATATGCAGGCAATGCGGAAAGATGGGACACATTGCACGAGTTTGCAGGTCTGGGAAGAAGACCAGCGACAACAAAAAGGCTACTAAGGAACCGTACAAGAAAGTACAAAAGATGACGGACAGTAGTTCCGAAGACCAGATGAGCGATAGTGAATCTGGGAACAGGAGACTAAGCTGTCTCAAACTTCACAATGTAATCGCAAAAGAGGATCACCGAACCATTTGGGTCACCCTCACGATAGCAGGGTCCCAAGTTAAAATGGAAATGGATACAGGATCAGCGCTAACCATCATGAATCGACGAGACTACGAGCGGCTATTCTCACACATACCCTTGAGAGAGACATCCATCGTCTTGACGACGTATACGGGGCAAAAAGTATACCCCAGAGGAAAAATAAGGGTGCCTGTCGAATACAACGGCAAGAAAATACGGAAATTGTATCTCTACATACTGCAAAATGGTGCACCACCGTTATTGGGATGTGAATGGATCAGGAAGATAAGCTTAGATTGGCACTCCATTCATGCAATGACGGTGGACGGTAAAAAAGATGAAGACGTCACTCCTGGACGATTGTCAACAATCTTAGCTAACGCCAAAGAGGTATTTCAACAAGAACTGGGCACTCTTAAAGGCGTAACCGCCTCGATAAAAATAGAAGAGAATGCAATTCCCAAGTTTTTCAAAGCAAGACCGGTACCATATGCAATTCGCCCAGCCGTCGAGGCAGAGCTGGAGAATCTGGAGAAGGCAGGCGTGTTGTCTAAGGTCGACTGGAGCGAGTGGGCGACACCCATCGTTCCTGTCATGAAGAAAACGTTAAGCAATAAGTCTGAGGAGCCAAGGAAGGTTCGCATCTGTGGGGATTTCAAGGTGACAGTGAACCCAGTCCTTCAGACAGTACAATATCCTCTTCCAAGGATAGAAGACATCTTCGCCTCACTGTCTGGAGGGAAGCGTTTTACAAAAATTGACCTAGCACAAGCATATTTGCAGATGGAGGTTGAAGAATCCTCTAGGAAGTATCTCACGATAAACACTCACAAAGGTCTTTACCAGTATCATCGATTGGTATTCGGAGTAGCATCGGCTCCGGCGATATGGCAAAGAGCGATGGAACAAGTCCTGCAAGGGATTCCGGGGACTCAGTGTTACTTGGACGACGTCCTTGTGACAGGTGAAGATGACAGTTAACACCTTAACAACCTAGAACAGGTGCTCACTAGACTACGGGAACATGGGCTACGAGCCAACCGCCCCAAGTGCGAGTTTTTTAAGAAACAGATATCGTATTGTGGCCACTTGATTGATGAAGAGAGGTTACATAAGTCCCCTGACAAAATTGAAGCGGTTGTTAAGGCCCCAGCGCCTGAAAATGTGTCGCAACTGAGGTCATTCCTCGGATTGGTGAATTACTACCGTAAGTTTTTGCCGAATTTGTCGACAATTCTGCACCCACTGAACGCCCTGCTACGAACGGGAGTAGCATGGAAATGCAATGACTGTAAGCGGGCCTTTCAGAAGAGTAAGGACTTAATCACTTCAAGAGAAGTATTGGCTCACTACAACCCAGCACTGCCGATCAGACTGGCGTGTGATGCGTCTCCCTACGGCATTGGGGCGGTACCGTCACATAAATTCCTCGAAGATTTAGAGAGGCCGATAGCTTTTGCGTCACGCTCGTTAACTTCTGCCGAGCGTAACTACGCCCAGATTGACAGAGGCCCTCAGCCTAGTGTGGGGGGTGAAGAAGTTCAATCACTACCTGCACGGTCAAAAATTTACTCTACTAACCGATCATCAACCTCTTGTCTCCATTTTCAACCCTCAGAAGGGCGTACCGATAATGACAGCGCAACGGCTGCAGAGATGGTCCCTTTTCCTAGGGGCACACCAATATGACATCGAGTACAAAGGAACTAAACAGCATGGGAATGCTGATGGATTGTCACGCCTACCGTTGCCGACGGTGGAAGAAGAAGACCTTGCAGTGGATCCAATGGAGTTATTCCACTCGACCATAGTCGAATGTCTCCCTGTGACGAATGCAAACATAGAAAAGGAAACACGGAATGACCCGACACTATCACGGGTCTATGATTTAACGGTGAAGGGATTGCCAGCACATGGCGAACCACTGCTGCCAGCATTCTCGCCGAGAAGAGAACAGCTGTCAGTGTGCAGGGGAACCTTGATGTGTGGATCCAGAGTAGTAATTCCACCTAAGTTGACGGATAGAGTGCTCATTAAGCTTCATGAGGGACATCTGGGTGGGGTAAAAATGAAGAACTTAGCCAGAGCGTTTGTGTGGTGGCCGGGAATCGATAGAGAAGTCGAAGCGATGACCAAGAGCTGTGCAGGATGGCAGAAGGTCCAAAACGCCCCACCACAAGCTCCTCTACATCCATGGGAGTGGCCCTCATCTCCATGGCAAAGGGTGCACATTGATTTTGCTGGTCCCTTCATGGACTCGATGTTTTTAATTGCGGTGGATGCACATTCAAAGTGGCCAGAGGTAATAAAAATGTCCTCAACCACCATGGTAAAAACTATCACAGTTTTACGAACCATATTCGCCAGGAATGGGCTGCCTGAACAGCTTTGCTCTGACAATGGACCACAGTTTGTGTCTGAAGAGTTCCGGAGGTTCTTAAAGAACAATGGTGTTAAGCATTACACATCTGCCCCATATCATCCAGCCACTAATGGATTGGCCGAGAGGTTTGTTCAAACATTCAAGAAGGCTATCAAGGCAATGTGTAATGAAGATATACTCCTACAACACAAGGTGGACAACTTCTTGTTTGCCTACCGGAATGTGACACATGCGGTTACCAACCAAACTCCAGCCATGATGTTCTTCAATCGAAGACTACGATGCCGCTTGGATTTGGTTAAGCCAAACGTCCGAAGAGATGTGGAGAACAGATAGTTTCAGAATATGAATGAAAGGCCGACCAGGAGTTTTAAGATAGGTCAACCAGTTTTGGCCTGGGACTACCGCACTGAGAAATGGCAGCCAGGAACGATTTGTACACGACAAGGACCTCTCATGTATACCGTGGACGTTGGGGAGAGCATTGTAAGACGCCATGCTGACCAGATTCTAGAGTCACTGGAAAACGTCAACTCCACACCACGATCTGATACACCTGGCAATGAAATCGACGTACCAATTGCAGCTGCCGCAGAATCGGTGATATTGGAAGCAGATGAACCAAACAACGACATTGATCCCGACTCAACC
>NC_141015.1:14878453-15031509 GCF_052327205.1 Somniosus microcephalus
CCTCTCTCTCTCTCCCCCTCCCCCCTCTCTCTCTCTCCCCCTCCCCCTCTCTCTCTCTCCCCCTCCCCCTCTCTCTCTCTCCCCCTCCCCCCTCTCTCTCTCCCCCTCCCCCCTCTCTCTCTCTCCCCCTCCCCCCTCTCTCTCTCTCCCCCTCCCCCCTCTCTCTCTCTCCCCCTCCCCCTCTCTCTCTCTCCCCCCCCCTCCCCCTCTCTCTCTCTCCCCCTCCCCCCTCTCTCTCTCTCCCCCTCCCCCCTCTCTCTCTCTCCCCCTCCCCCCTCTCTCTCTCTCTCCCCCTCCCCCCTCTCTCTCTCTCTCCCCCTCCCCCCTCTCTCTCTCTCCCCCTCCCCCTCTCTCTCCCCCTCCCCCCTCTCCCTCTCTCTCTCTCCCCCTCCCCCCTCTCTCTCTCTCCCCCCCTCCCCCCTCTCTCTCTCTCCCCCCTCCCCCCTCTCTCTCTCTCCCCCTCCCCCTCTCTCTCTCTCTCCCCCCTCTCTCTCTCCCCCTCCCCCCTCTCTCTCTCCCCCTCCCCCCTCTCTCTCTCCCCCTCCCCCCTCTCTCTCTCTCCCCCTCCCCCCTCTCTCTCTCTCCCCCTCCCCCCTCTCTCTCTCTCCCCCTCCCCCTCTCTCTCTCTCCCCCTCCCCCTCTCTCTCTCCCCCTCCCCCCTCTCTCTCTCCCCCTCCCCCCTCTCTCTCTCTCCCCCTCCCCCCTCTCTCTCTCTCCCCTCCGCCCTCTCTCTCTCTCCCCCTCCCCCTCTCTCTCTCTCCCCCCCCCTCCCCCTCTCTCTCTCTCCCCCCCCTCCCCCTCTCTCTCTCTCCCCCTCCCCCCTCTCTCTCTCTCCCCCTCCCCCCTCTCTCTCTCTCCCCCTCCCCCCTCTCTCTCTCTCCCCCTCCCCCCTCTCTCTCTCTCTCCCCCTCCCCCCTCTCTCTCTCTCTCCCCTCCCCCCTCTCTCTCTCTCCCCCCTCCCCCTCTCTCTCTCTCCCCCTCCCCCCCTCTCCTCTCTCTCTCTCCCCCTCCCCCCTCTCTCTCTCTCCCCCCCTCCCCCCTCTCTCTCTCTCCCCCCTCCCCCCTCTCTCTGTCTGTCTGTCTCCCTCTCTCCCTCTCCCCTCTCCCCCATCACCTCCTCTCTTCTCCCAGCCCTCCACAATCTCATTCCAGTCCCTCTCCCTGTCTCTCCCCATCCACCACCCAGCCCACCTCTCCACCCTTTCCCATTGGCCGCTCCATCGCTCCACTCCTGTGCCGGCCCAGGAGCACCATTAACAAGTAGCACGGTGGCAGTGGCAGGTAACAAGCCATTGAGGACCGAGGACCTAGGAGCAGGAGTCGGTCATTCGGTCATTCGGCCCTCGAGCCTGCTCCGCAATTCAATAAGATCATGGCTGATCTGATCTTGGCCTCAACTTTCTCCTGCCCGCTCCCCATAACCCTTGACTCCCTTATTGTTCAAAAATCTGTCTGTCTCCACCTTAAATATATTCAATGACCCAGCCTCCACAGTTCTCTGGGGCAGAGAATTCCACAGATTCACCATCCTCAGAGAGAAGAAATTTCTCCTAATTTCTGTTTTAAACTGGTACCCCCTTATTCTGGAACAGCTAACGTAGTACTATTATTTAAGAAGGGTAGTAGGGATAAACCAGGGAATTACAGGCCAGTGGAGATCAGTAGCCAAAGGGCCCTCATAGCCTGAAAACATCCTGGGATGGGGAAGTGTTAAACACTGAATTAGAACACTTACCTGTCTGTCTTTGGCCTGCCCCACGGCTTCCTCGGACCTTCTGAATGGGATATAGGCAGATTAAGTGAGTGGGTAAGAACATGGCAGATGGAATATAATGTGGAGAAGTGTGAAGTTATCCAATTTGGTAGGAAAAATAGAAAAGCAGAATATTTTGTAAATGGTGAGGGACTGGGAAATCTTGGTATTCAGAGGGACCTGGGTGTCCTTTTACATGGATTGCAGAAAGTTAACATGCATGTACAGCACGCAATTAGGAAAGCAAATACAGGTAGACTATCCTTTATCCGAACTTCCGAAAACCTCTCAAAACCGAAAGTTTTTTCGTTCAGCGTAAGTCGTGCGCACGACATGACCAGAGTGGCGCACGACTTACGCTGAGCAGGGCAGAGGGTCACAGAGTTCCCTCCTGGGTAGGAGATTGCAGGCCGAGCCGGGCAGTGTGAAGGAGGTACCGGGAGAGTGAACCCAACAATACAGCGGCCCGTCCGATATTCTTTTCTCCCCCCACCCACCCTGACCCGACCTGACCCGTCCGATATTCTTTTCTCCGCCCCCTCCCCCCCCGACCCGACCCCCGACCCGAACCGCGGCCCGTCCGATATTCTTTTCTCCCCCCCCCCCCCCCCCCCCCCACCCGACCCCCGACCTGATTTGCGGGCCAGCTTAGTAGGAGTCAGACGATATCCGGCTTTCCATAGAAGCAGGAAGGGGAATGAGACACGGAACAGTCGCAGAGGTAGCCTGAACTTTTAAAATTTATATTAAATACAAATTTCCCAGTCTTATAATAATACCTTCTGAAATCCGAAAAATTCCGAAAACCGAAACTCAGCTGGTCCCAAGGCTTTCGGATAAGGGATAGTGTACCTGTAGTATGTTAGCCTTTATTATAAAGGGATTGGAGTATAAGAGTAAAGAAGTCTTACTGCAATTATATAGGGCCTTGGTGAGACCACACCTGGAGTATTGTATACAGTTTTCGTCCCTTTACCTAAGGATATACTTGCCTTAGAGGGAGTGCAACAAAGGTTCACTAGATTGATTCCTGGGATGAGGGGATTGAGTAGACTAGGCCTATATTCCCTTGAGTTTGGAAGAATGAAAGGTGATCTGATTGAAACTTAAAAAGTCCTTAAGGAGCTTGACAGGGTAGATGCTGGGAGGATGTTTCCCTTGGCAGGGGAGTCTAAAACTAGGGTCACAGTCTCAGAATAAGGGGTCAGCCATTTAGGACTGAGATGTGGAGAAATTTCTTCACTCAAATGATTGTGAATCTTTAGAATTCTCTACCCCGGAGAGCTGTGGATGCTCAGTCGTTGAGTACATTCAATACAGAGATCGATAGGTTTTTGGATACTAAAGGAATCAAGGGATATGGGGATAGTGCGGGAGGGTAGAGTTGAGATAGAAGATCGGCCATGATCTTATTGAATGGTGGAGCAGGCTCGAATGGCCGACTCCTGCTCCTATTTCTTGTGTTCTTTTGGCTGGCGATGCTCCGGAAGTAGGCCCTAGCACCTGGTTTGATCGTGAGTTGCTGCATCAGGGAGTGCCCGTGAGTGTTCTTCCTGAAAAATGAGCCATGAGGCTGGGATTGCCAAACTTATTAGCACGTCTGCGAATGGCCTGTGCCTAATGCAGATACAGGCCCAGCTCTGTCCCTTGGGGGAGCCCCAGAAATCCTGTGGCAACAGAAATGGGGCTGGTTCCACCCTTGTCCAGGGCCATTGCACCCAGAGAAATGGGTGTTCCAAGGGCAGAGGTTGGAGAAATCTACCCTTAGGTTTTTCATCAGAACATCAATGAAACTTCCCATCATTCTCTGGAGTATCCCATAAATCTGTTGTTGTTCTGCACATGCACACCCAAGTTAGATAGTCCCGGTACCAGAATCAGCAAAGAAGAAAGAAAGGAATTGCAAATGTTGGAAATCTGAAATAATGACAGGAAACTCTGGAAGTGCACAGCAGGTCAGTTTGCACCTGTAAAAAGAAAACAGATTCATGTTGTGGGTGCAGTCCGATATAATGGGCATATAATTGGCAAATGAAGTTCAACACAGATAAATGTGAGGTATTACATTTTGGTAAGACGAATAAGGATGTCACTTATCACTTGGAGGGTGCGAGTCTAGGTGGTGTGGAGGAACAAAGGGATCTCGGAGTACAAATACACAAATCACTAAAAGTTGCACCACAGGTTAGCAAGGCCATTAAAAAAAAAAGGAAACCAAGCTCTAGGGTTTATTTCTAGAAGTATAGAATTGAAAAGTCGGGAATTTATGCTAAACCTGTATCGAACCTTGGTTAGACCACACTCAGAGCACTGCGTACAGTTCTGGTTGCCATATTATGGAAAGGATATAGAGGCACTGGAGAGGGTGCAGAGAAGATTTACAAGGATGATACCAGAAATGCGAGGGTAGACCTATCGGGAAAGGATGAACAGGCTGGGTCTCTTTTTTTTCTCTTGAACAAAGAAGGCTGAGGGGTGACCTAATAGAGATCTTTAAAATTATGAAAAATTTTGATAGAGTGGATACAGAGAATGTTTCCACTTGTGGGGAAGAGCATAACTAGAGGCCATCAATATAAGATAGTCACCAAGAAATCCAACAGGGAATTCAGAAGAAACAACTTTACCCAAAGAGTGGTGAGAATGTGGAACTCGCTACCACAGGGAGTAGTTGAGGCAAATAGTATCGATGCATTTAAGGGGAGGCTAGACAAACATATGAGGGAGAAGGGAATAGAGGGTTCTGCTGATAGATTTAGATGAGGAAAGATGGGAGGAGGCTCGAGTGGAGCATAAAGGCCGGCATGGACTGGTTGGGCCGAATGGCCTATTTCTGTGCTGTATATCCTATGTAATCCTTCGTCAGAACTAAAGACTAAAGATAAGCAGGCATTTTAGTAAGATTTCCACATTTTTTTGTTCTTTTTATGTCTTTCCACCATCTCACTGTGAGGTGATTCTTTATATTATATTGGCCCAGAATTTACAGTCAGCAGTGAAGCAACGGCGACCTCGAAGAAAGCTGCCCACAAAGATCTTGCGATCTCTGTGGCGAAAACTTTAGCTTTCTTGACGTTAAATTGATTATAGCGCTGCCTATAGGGAATTTATAGGGTACAGCTGCAGTGATGTCATCAAGCTTGGCTTAGCAGCGAATCAGATTGAAGAATTCTCAGACAGCAAACCAGGAAATGAAAAGCACCGATTATCTCCACCACCTCCAAGTTCCCCTCCAAGTCACACACCATCCTGACTTAGAAATATATCGGCCGATCCTTCATCATCGCTGGGTCAAAATCCTGGAACTCTCTCCCTAACAGCACTGTGGGAGTACCTTCACCACACGGACTGCAGCGGTTCAAGAAGGTGGCTCACCACCACCTTCTCAAGGGTAACTAGGGATGGGCAATAAATGCTGGCCTTGCCAGCGATGCCCAGATCCCATAAGCGAATTAAAAAAAACTTCTTAAAAAAAGATTTTTTATTATTTTAAAAATCTAGTAATTTTGATCATAATGGAGAAATTTGACATTCCACAAATATAAAATTAGTTTTTCAGGGCCAGAACGGTTGTTCAGCAGTCAATACGCCGTTAAAACCCCAGTTACACCTCTTTCAACAAGGCTTAACATTTTATGGGGTGTTTAACAGCGATATTTGAGCAGAAAAGGTGACGTTTTTGCCAGTTCAAGTGATTTCACTGATTGCCGGCTGTGGGGAATTCTACAGCGCAGCCTGTGGCGGAGCAGGGAACGACTGACTGTAACTTCAGGATTTCCGCATTTAGATATGTATGCGCTAAATCCCGAAGCTACAGTCAGTTTCAGAGGGGTAATGAATGCAAACGCTGACAGATTTGCTGCCATTACCACCGCAAAAATCCGGCCCAATATTGAGCAGCTTTCTATTCAGCAAATTTCAGGTCATTCAAACCTATTAACTCTCTTTTCTTGACTGATGTATCTGTTGATTTTCTCCCCTCCTTTTTCTCTCTACTTTTCCAACATTACTGACATCCTTATTATTATTCTTCAGTCTCGTGAAAGATACACAGCTGAAATACCTGTCTGTTCCCTTTCTCGGTGTTGACTGACCTGCTGCATATTTGCAGCATTTTCTGTTTTTCCTCCAAAACCAGCAACATCGCGTACACCACTTAACAGCGGAAGCAAAAGAATTGTGTGTGTCTCTCTTGTCTCACTCCTTTTTTCTCTCTCTTTCTCGCTCCTGTCTCTTTCTGTCTCTTCCAGCTCTCTCTCTTTCACTGTCTTTCTCACTTTCTGTCTCTCCTGCTCTCTCCCTCCTATATCTATCACTATTTCCTGCTCTCTCTTTTCTGCTGTATCTCACACACGATCTCCCGCTCTATCTAACACTGGCTGTCTTACTCACTTTCTCTCTGGGCTAGAAATTAATTATAGCCCAGGAATGGGCGTTAAAATTAGAAAAGCTGGTGAATTAGCGCCAGGCGCTAATGCTTTAGACTGCACGCAAAATTAAGTCTCACTGCTCAAAGAAATGATTTGGGCGCTAATTCAAGCCTTAAAGCCCAAGCTCTTTGACATTGCACTCAAAGGACGAACCAAAATCAGGTGCAGTCTAATCGCTAGTCATCATTGCCACAGGCTTTTCTCAGTTCTTAAAGGGGAGGTTCATTGATGCTGCAGAACCTCATTTTCAGCATTGCTGGCTGTGCAGCTGGCTCAGCAAGCAGCAGCAGGTCAAGGAGAAGGAGCCGGAGGACTGAAGCAGCTGTACTGGCAGATCCACGCCCCAGGGAGCGAGCCCGCAGATTCTGCAATCAAGCATTGGCGGCGTTGGTGTTCGCTGTGGAGAGACGGAGGGCGGTGCTCTACCCAGCAAGTGGCCGGAGGCCCTCGCTGCAAGTCTTCCACACCATGTGGAGGGAGGTAACCCAGCATGCCTCGGGCAGTACTGTGGTCCGCAGGACCCACACACAGTACAGGAAGAAATTTATTGACCTCGGGTGGTCAGGGTGAGTGAATGCTTCAACAAATGTTACATACCACCATCTGAACCACAGTCTGCACACACTGGCCAAAGCACCGCACCCCCAGCACTCACCCACCAACAATCTCTACCTACCAACACTCACACCCACATCTCACATCTTGCACACAATGACAGCTGTTCAACTATGGCAGGCACATCACCCAAACACATTGCTCCACACTCACTCACACACTTTCCTTTCTCTTGCAGGCCAAGGTGGCTCACAACAGGAGGGAGCAGGAGCGCACAGGTGGAGGACAAGCCGACACCCAACCACTGTCTGCGCTGGAAGATAGAGTAATGGAGATTATTGGGCGCCAGGTGGTGGGCGCCTTGGCCACTGGCAACATTGACCCCCTGGGGACAACAACGGTATGTTCATCGCTACTCATTTTTCTCACATCCCACTTCCCCCTTACCCCACAAGCGTTTTGCACTTTCCAGCTAATCATGCTGTATGCATGCATTTCTCCCTACCTGCCCCCTCCCCTCACCTTAACCCGACTCTTGTGCCTTTATGGTTTCAGATAATGAGCAAGTACCTGAGCAGCTTGGCCCTGAGGGCACCATTGAGAGCGAGGCGGGAGAAGAGGAGGAGGAAGAACACACCGCGTCACTGCATCTCTCACCCGCAGGCACCAGCTCAGATACTGGCACTATGCGTTCTTTAGAGGTTCGTATAGTAGCAGTATCTGCACAGGGTGTGTCACCGGGGATGAGCAGGCTGCAGCAAGGCCAGGGGGAAAAGGTAGCTTGGGGGCCAGCTCCCTGGAGGGAGAGTTCTGCTGCACAGGACTCAGTTGAGGACCTCGATGGGGAGGCGTTTAGAAGAAGCGTGATGAGCATGCACAGGGAGATGATAGGTGCAATGGCAAGGGTGCCCAAGAGCCACTTGGCAATGATAAGGAGCGTGGAGGAGTCCGCCTCCAAACATTGCACAAGGCTCTGCGCACACCATGGAGCCTATCATTTCCAGTCTGCAAAGGATGGTCGACTCCCAGAGAGACCATGGCGACCCAGACCTGATGCCGCATGTGCTGGGCGATCTGGCAGCTTCCATTGCAGCACAGGCAGAAGCGACGCAATTTCTTAGTGCTGTAATGCAGCCTATGCTTGGTGGCATCCAATCTCAGACTGCTCTCATGCAGTCTCTGCTTGATGCCATGCATGCTCTGACTGCTGTCATTGTGGCTGGGTCTACCACTGTCGACTGGGGCTTTCACGGAGTCGCAGCAGGCCAGCAATCTGTGCTGCAACAGATTGCTAGGGATACTGAGGTGCTGCCCTGGGGGAGTGGCAGTGGGTCAGTGGAGCAGGAAGCTGCTGTCCTCTCTCAGGATGACAGCATTCCTGCTCCCACCACTGACACTCCGGTATTGCCCTTGTTGCTGCCTGTCATCCAGCCAGCCCAGGCTGCTGCCGCCCAGCCTGAGGTGGTGCAGTCTACAGCCAGGCCTTCCAGGCCCAGAGCTGGTCGAGGGCGTCCTGCAAAGCCATCTGAAGCCTCCCGCACGGACATAAGAACATAAGAAGTAGGAGCAGGAGTAGGCCATACGGCCCCTCGGGCCTGCTCCGCCATTCAATAGGATCATGGCTGATCCGAATCTAGACTCACGTCCACTTCCCTGCCCTCTCCCCGTAACCCCTAATTCCCTTATCTGCTAGGAAACTGTCTATCTCCATTTTAAATTTATTTAATGTTGCAGCTTCCGCAGCTCTCTGGGGTAGCAAATTCCATAGATTTACTACCCTCTGAGTGAAGAAGTTTCTCCTCATCTCAGTTTTGAAAGGGCAGCCCCTTATTCTTAGATTATGCCCCCTAGTTCTAGTCTCACCCATCAGTGGAAACATCCTCACCGCATCCACCCGATCAAGCCCCCACAATCTTATATGTTTCGATAAGATCGCCTCTCATTCTTCTGAACTCCAATGAGTAGAGTCCCAACCTACTCAACCTTTCCTCATACGTCAACCCCCTCATCTCCGGAATCAACCGAGTGAACCTTCTCTGAACCGCTTCGAGAGCAAGTATATCTTTTCTTAAATATGGAAACCAAAACTGCACGCAGTATTCCAGGTGTGGCCTCACCAATATCCTGTATAACTGCAGCAAGACTTCCCTGTTTTTATACTCCATCCCCCTCGCAATAAAAGCCAAGATTCCATTGGCCTTCCTGATCACCTGCTGCACCTGCATACTAACTTTTTGTGTTTCATGCACCAGGACCCCCAGATCCCTTTGTACTGCAGCACTTTGTAGTTTCTCTCCATTTAGATAATAACTTGCTCTTTGATTTTTTCTGCCAAAGTGCATAACCTCACACTTTCCAACATTATATTGCATCTGCCAAATCTCTGCCCACTCACTTAGCCTGTCTATGTCCTTTTGCAGGCTTTTTATGTCCTCCTCACTCACTGCTTTCCCTCCCATCTTTGTATCGTCGGCAAACATCTCGTCTAGCTTCTAACACCTTTCATTGTCTCTTTTTTACTTCTTTTGTTTCTTTTATTCTTTTGTCCGATCGCAGCCCTGCCTCCGATCCATCTTTTCTTTCCAGTTTTGAAGAAGGGTTCGACCCGAAACGTCAACTCAAATTTCTGTCCACGGATGTTGCCTGACCTGCTGAGTTTTTCCAGCATTTTCTGTTGTTATTTTGGATATGTTGCACTCGGTCCCTTCCTCCAAATCGTTAATATAGATTGTAAAGAGTTGGGGTCCCAGTACTGACCCCTGCAGAACACCACTAGTTACTGATTGCCAGCCCGAAAATGAACCAACTCTTTGTTTTCTGTTAGATAGCCAATCTTCCACCCATGCCAGTATATTACCCCCAATCCCGTGATTTCTTATCTTGATCAGTAATCTTTTGTGTGGAACCTTGTCAAATGCCTTTTGGAAGTCCAAATACACTACATCCACTGGTTCCCCTTTATCCACCCTGTATGTTACATCCTCAAAGAATTCGAGCAAATTTGTCAAACATGACTTCCCCTTCATAAAACCATGCTGACTCTGTCCTATTAAATTATGTTTATCCAAATGCTCTGTTACTGTTTCCTTAATAATGGACTCCAACATTTTGCCAACCACAGATGTTAGGCTAACTGGTCTATAGTTTCCAGCTTTTTGTCTACTTCCCATCTTAAATAAGGGTGTTACATTAGCAGTTTTCCAATCTGCCGGGACCTTTCCTGAGTCCAGGGAGTTCTGGAAAATAATCACCAATGCATCCACAATCCCTACCGCCACTTCGCTCAAGACCCTAGGATGTAGGCCATCAGGTCCGGGGGATTTATCCGCCTTAAGTCCCATTATTTTACTGAGTACCATCTCCTTAGTGATTTTAATCGTGTTTAGCTCCTCCCCCCCCCCCCCCCCCATTGCCCCCTGTTTGTCCAGTGTTGGGATATTTTTAGTGTCCTCTACTGTAAAGACAGATACAAAATATTTGTTCAGCGTCTTTGCCATCTCCATGTTCCCCACCACTAGTTTCCCGGTCCCATCCTCTAAGGGACCAATGTTCACTTTAGCCACCCTTTTTCTTTTCATATAGCTGTAGAAACTCTTGCTATCTGTTTTTATATTTTTTGCTAGTTTACTTTCATAATCTATCTTCCCTTTCTTAATTAATCTTTTAGTTATTGTTTGCTGGCTTTTAAGTGCTTCCCAATCTTCTATCCTCCCACTAGATTTGGCTACTTTATATGCCCTTGTTTTCAGTCGGATACTATCCTTTATTACTTTACTAAGCCATGGATGGCTGTCTTTTTTCTTTTATTCCCCTTTTTCCTCAGTGGAATATATTTATCTTGAAAGATGTGAAATATCTCCTTGAATGTAGACCACTGCTCTTGTACCGTCTTACACTTTAATCTGTTTTCCCAGTCCACTTTAGTCAATTCTACTCTCATACCTTCATAGTCTCCTTTATTTAAGCTCAGTACGCTGGTTTGAGATCCAACTCTCTCATCCTCAAACTGAATTTGGAATTCAACCATAATATGGTCACTCATTCCAAGGGGATCCTTTACTAGGACATTTTTTATTAATCCTGTCTCATTACACAGGACCTGATCTAAGACTGCCTGCCCCCTGGTTGGTTCAGTTACATACTGCTCAAGGAACCCATCCCTAATACACTCTATGAACTCTTCCTCAAGGCTGCCATGCCCAATTTGATTAGTCCAGTCAATATGAAAGTTAAAATCCCCCATGATTATAGCTGTTCCCTTATTACAAGCCCCAACTATTTCCTGATTTATACTCCGACCAACAGAGTTGCAACTGTTAGGAGGCCTATAGACTACGCCCACTAGTGACTTTTTCCCTTTCTTATTCCTTATCTCCACCCAAACTATTTCACTATCCTGATCCTTTGACCCAATATCATTTCTGACTATTGCAGTGATTCCATCCTTGATTAACATAGCAACCCCACCTCCCTTTCCTTCCTGTCTGTCCTTCCTAATTGTCAAATACCCTTGTATGTTTAGTTCCCAGTCATGATTATCTTGCAGCCATGTTTCCGTAATGGCCACCAGATCATACCCATGTGTAGTTATTTGTACTGTCAACTCGTCAATTTTGTTACGAATGCTGCATGCATTCAGATAAAGAACTTTCAAATATGTTTTCTGACAATTTATTCCTGCTTTTACCCCTTTTACTACTTTACCTTTATCAGTATACATTCTGGCGCATTTTGGCGACAGTGACCATAATTCGGTGAGATTTAAGGTGGTCATGGAAAAGGACAAAGACGGCTCGGAAATAAGGGTTCTAAATTGAGGGAAGGCCGATTTTAATATGATAAGGCAGGATCTGGCCAAAGTGGACTGGGAGCAGCTACTTATAGGAAAATCCACATCAAAGCAGTGGGAGACTTTCAGAAGGGAAATAGAGAGAGTACAACGCCAACATGTTCCTGTAAAGGTCAAGGGTGGGACCAACAAGCAAAGGGAACCTTGGATGACAAGGGATATACAAAAATGCATTAGGAATAAAAGGGGGGCTTTTGGCAGTTACAAAAGACTAAAGACGGAAGAAGCCCTAGAGGAGTATAAAAAGTGCAGGGGCGTACTTAAAAAAGAAATTAGGAGGGCGAGGAGGGGCCATGAAATAACACTGGCGAGCAAAATAAAGGAAAATCCTAAGATGTTTTATAAGTATATTAAGGGCAAGAGGATAACCAGGGAAAGGGTAGGGCCGATTAGGGACCAAAGTGGCAATCTGTGTGTAGAGCCAGATGAGGTAGGCGGGGTTTTAAATGAATTTTTTGCATCTGTGTTCACTATGGAGAAAGACGATGCAGACATAGAAATCGGGCAAGGGGACTGTGACATACTTGAACATATTAGCATCGAGAGGGAGGAGATGCTAGCGGTTTTAGCAGGCCAAAAAGTGGATAAATCCCCAGGCCCGGACGAGATGTATCCCAGGCTGCTGTGGGAGGCAAAGGAGGAGATTGCAGGGGCTCTGACACAAATTTTCAGAACCTCTCTGGCCACAGGGGATGTACCAGAGGACTGGAGAACAGCTAACGTAGTACCATTATTCAAGAAGGGTAGCAGGGATAAACCAGGGAATTACAGGCCAGTGAGCCTAACATCTGTGGTAGGGAAATTATTGGAAAAAATTCTGAGGGACAAAATTAGTCTCCACTTGGAGAGGCAAGGATTAATCGGGGATAGTCAGCATGGCTTTGTCAAGGGTAAATCATGTCTGACAAATCTGATTGAATTTTTCGAGGGGGTGACTAGGGGGGTGGATGAGGGAAATGCTGTGGATGTGGTTTACATGGACTTCAGTAAAGCTTTTGACAAAGTCCCACATAGGAGACTGGTCAAGAAGGTAAGAGCCCATGGGATCCAGGGTGCCTTGGCGCGTTGGATCCTAAACTGGCTGAGTGGCAGGAGGCAGAGGGTGATGGTCGAAGGTTGCTTTTGTGACTGGAAGCCTGTGTCCAGTGGGGTACCTCAGGGATCGGTGCTGGGTCCCTTGTTGTTTGTGATCTACATAAATGATTTGGATGAGAATGTAAAAGGTATGATCAGTAAGTTCGCAGATGACACGAAAATTGGTGGGGTGGTAAATTGCGAGGAGGAAAGCCTCAGGCTACAGGACGATATAAACGGGTTGGTCAGATGGGCGGAAAAGTGGCAAATGGAATTTAACCCTGAAAAGTGCGAGGTGATGCATTTTGGACGGACAAATAAGGCAAGGGAATACACAATGAGTGGTAGGACCCTAGGAAGTACAGAGGGTCAGAGGGACCTTGGTGTACATGTACATAGATCCCTGAAGGCAGCGGAACAGGTAGATAAGGTGGTTAAAAAGGCATATGGGATACTTGCCTTCATTAGCCGAGGCATAGAATATAAGAGCAGGGAGGTTATGATGGAGATGTACAAAACGCTGGTGAGGCCACAGCTGGAGTACTGTGTGCAGTTCTGGTCGCCTCACTATAGGAAGGATGTGATTGCTTTGGAGAGGGTGCAGAGAAGATTCACCAGGATGTTACCTGGGATGGAGCGCCTCAGCTATGAAGAGAGGCTGGACAGGCTGGGGTTGTTTTCCTTGGAGCAAAGAAGGCTGAGGGGGGGACCTGATTGAGGTGTACAAAATGATGAGGGGCATAGATAGGGTAGATAAAGAGGAACTTTTCCCCTTAGTAGGGGGGTCAATAACAAGGGGGAATAGATTCAGGGTAAGGGGCAGGAGATTTAGAGGGGATTTGAGGAGGAACTTCTTCACCCAGAGGGTGGTTGGAATGTGGAACTCAATGCCTGAAAGGGTGGTAGAGGCAGGAACCCTCACAACATTCAAGAGGCATTTGGATGAGCACTTGAAATGCCATTGCATACAAGGCTATGGACCAAATGCTGGAAAATGGGATTAGACTGGACAGGGATGGATGGGCGGCGCAGACACGATGGGCCAAAGGGCCTCTTTCTGTGCTGTAAAACTCTATGACTCTATGACATTCTGTCCCTTCCTGACATGCTTTTTAATTCCTTCGACTGGTTTTTAATTCCCCCACTGCTACCTTGCTCTATTGCCTTCTCCGCTGTCATTTTTATTTTTCGCTCTCTTAAAACCTCCCCCCCCACTAATTAGTTTAAAGCCCTCTCTACAGCCCTAGTTATTCAATTCACCAGGACTCTAGTCCCAGCACTGGCCAAGTGAAGTCCGTCCCAACGGAACAGCTCTCTCCTGTCCCAGTACTGATGCCAGTGTCCCAGGAAGCAAAACCCATTTCTACCACACCAGTCTTTGAGCCACGCATTTAACTCTAATTTTATTTACCCCAGCCAAATTTGCACGTGGCTCAGGTAGTAATCCAGAGATTATTACCCTTGTGGTTCTGCTTTTTAATTTGGCCCCTAGCTGCTCAAACTCACTCAGCAGAACCTCCTTCCTTGTCCTATCTATGTCGTTGGTACCAACATGGACCACGACAACTGGATCCTCCCCCTCCCACTCCAAGTTTCTCTCCAGCCCAGAGGAGATGTCCTTAACCCTGGCACCGGGCAGGCAACACAGCCTTCGGGACTCTCGCTCTCGGCTGCAAAGAACTCTATCTATCCCCCTAACGATACTATCCCCTACCACTACAACATTTCTTTTATCTCCCCCCACTTGAATGGCCCCCTGCTCCACGGTGCTGTGGCCGGGTTGCTCATCCTCCCCGCAGTCCCCGTTCCCATCCTCACAGGGAGTAAGAGCCTCAAACCTGTTGGACAAGAGCAAGGGCTGCGGCTCCTCCAACACTACCTCCTGGATCCCCGTACCTGCCTCACTTCTAGTCACACCATCCTGACCCTGGCCACGGACTACATCTGAATTAATTAATCTAATTGGTGTGACTACCTCCTGATACACAGAGTCCAGGTAACTCTCCCCCTCCCTGATGTGTCTCAGTGTTTGAAGCTCGGACTGCAGCTCTTCAACACGGAGCCGAAATTCCTCGAGCAGCCAACACTTACTGCAAATGTGATCACCGTGAGCATCAATGGTGTCCACCAGCTCCCACATATTGCAGCAGCAACACATCACCTGATCTCCCATTCTATGTAATTAATTAAATTTATTAATATTATTCTTAAATACCCTCTGCCCCGATTCTAGATGATGAATATCGCACCTTAGAAACTATAAACCACAGAGTTTAAGCTTAAAAAATACTCACCAACCAATCACTTACCCGCTTTCTGGTGACGTCACACTTGGATTACTTTTTACCTCTCTCCTTCCCTCTGAGGTCTGAGACTGGAGATTGGTAAACCTTACCTGGGTCTCTGGAGCCTTTATACAGCCGCTCAGCTCGCGATTCCCGCCGATTCTCGCACTGAGGCCTTACCTGGGCTCTGGAGCCTTTATACAGCCGCTCAGCTCGCGATTCCCGCCGATTCTCGCACTGAGGCCTTACCTGGGTCTCGGGAGCCTTTATACAGCCGCTCAGCCCGCGATTCCCGCCGATTCTCGCACTGAGGCCTTACCTGGGTCTCTGGAGCCTTTATACAGCCGCTCAGCTCGCGATTCCCGCTGACTCTTGCAATGAGGCCTTACCTGGGTCTCTGGAGCCTTTATGCAGCCGCTCAGCCCGCGATTCCCGCTGACTCTTGCAATGAGGCCTTACCTGGGTCTCTGGAGCCTTTATACAGCCGCTCAGCTCGCGACTCCCGCTGACTCTTGCAATGAGGCCTTACCTGGGTCTCTGGAGCCTTTATACAGCCGCTCAGCCCGCGATTCCCGCCGATTCTCGCACTGAGGCCTTACCTGGGTCTTGGGAGCCTTTATACAGCCGCTCAGCTCGCGATTCCCGCCGATTCTCGCACTGAGGCCTTACCTGGGTCTCTGGAGCCTTTATACAGCCGCTCAGCTCGCGATTCCCGCTGACTCTTGCAATGAGGCCTTACCTGGGTCTCTGGAGCCTTTATGCAGCCACTCAGCCCGCGATTCCCGCCGATTCTCGCACTGAGGCCTTACCTGGGCTCTGGAGCCTTTATACAGCCGCTCAGCCCGCGATTCCCGCCGATTCTCGCACTGAGGCCTTACCTGGGTCTCAGGAGCCTTTATACAGCCGCTCAGCCCGTGATTCCCGCCGATTCTCAGCAGCCTTCCCCCAGTCCTGCAGCCACTGGGCCAACACTTCATAAGAGCATTAGTGTAGGCAAAGGCACAATAGCAATAGGCACGAAAGGATTGTACAAGGGCGAATAGGTAATGTTGTTGTAAATATATGTTCACTGATTATTGATAAATTTATTCATTCAGTTTGGATTATTTTGTAGTGTCTGTCATTTCAGCTTTGTGCTGTGATATGACGTGTGACGGGGATGGAATGAAGGGGATGTGGTGAACAACGGGGATCTGGGGTTTAATTTATTGGAACTGCAGTCTGATGAGGCGGGCATGGACCCCCCCTCCGGAAGACCGATTGAGTGGCTGCCTCCTCCCTCGCTCCTTGTCGTCTTCATCGTCCTCTTCCTCCTCCTCCTCCTCCTCTCCTTCCTCCTCCTGAGGTGGTCCCGCAATCCCTGGTGGCGAGGGCAGGGCCCTCATGATGGCAAAATTGTAGAGCATGCAGCAGACCACGACGAAATGGGACACCCGCTCAGCCGAGTACAGGAGGGCTCCCCCAGAGTGGTCAAGGCAGCGGAACCATTGCTTGAGCACCCCGATGGTCTGCTCGATGATGTTCCTGGTGGCAGCAAGACTCTCATTATATGAGTGCTGAGCAGGAGTGCTGGGTTGCGGAGGGGAGTCATGAGCCAGCTGGAGAGCGGATAGCCCTTGTCTCTGAGCAGCCACCCTCGAGCTTGACGTGGTGGTTGGAGGAGTGCTGGCACAGGATGAAGGCATCGTGGCTGCTACAAGGATAGCGGGCATTCACATTGAGAATTCGCTGTCTGTGGTCACACACCACCTGCACATTAAGTGAGTGGTAGTCTTTGCAGTTACGGAAGATGTTATGCGGCCCACACAAAGCCACATGCATGCTTCTTTCTGGTGATGGGGAAGGAAATGTAGTCCCTTCTCCTATTGTAGAGAGCCTCTGTGCCCTCCCGGATGCAGCGATGGATGGTGAACTGTGAAATGTTAGCTGTGTCTCCTGTTGCAGTCTTGAAAGATCTGCTGGGGAGGAAATTGAGGGCGACGGTGACCTTGACTGCCACTGAGAGAGCCCTGATCTGAGGCTAGAGGTCTGATTGCAGGAGGTGGCAGAGTTCTGTGACCACTTCCTTGGTGAAGCGGAGCTTCCTAATACACTGCTCCTCGCTTAATTGGAGGTAGGAGAAGTGCTTTCAGAATACCCTTGGAGGGTAAAGCTTCCCGTTGAGAGCCTGATGGCCCTCCTCCTCCCTCTGGCCACATGTTCCAATTTTTCTCGCTTCCTCCGCTGTAGATCCTGGAGGGCCAGGTCGACTGCCAGTACAGCCCCCAATAATGTAAGCCAAGTGTAACACTTTGATATTTATTAAGAATAAATGTAACTACTTTTTAGTTACCACAACACTCCTGATACAAAAGAACCTTTAAATTCCTGAACTAAACTGTTTCACAATGTCAAACTGAGAAGAAAGCACTGAAACTCCACTATCCTGACAGCTGCGATTCATTTCTGAGTACGTACTGCAGGGCTCCTCCAGAGCGGTCCAGGCAGTTGAAGCGTTGCTTGAGGATGCTGATGGTGTGCTCTATAATGTTCCATGTGGCGGCATGGCTCCCATTGTAGGTCTGCTGTGCACGTGTGCGTGGATCATGAGTCATGTCATGAGTGGATAGCCCTTGTCGCCCAATAGCCAGCCTTTGGTTTGCCATAGTGGTTCAAATACAGCTGTCACAGAGGACTGCCGCAGAATGAAGGCACCATGATTGCTGCCAGGTTACCGGGCATTGACCTGCATGATGCACTGCCTGTAGTCCCACATCAGCTGCACATTGAGGGAGTGGAATCCCTTTTGGTTCCGGTACATGGCAGAGTTGACATGCGGCACCCTGTCAATGGCACCCTGCACCATGGGGAAGCCTGCAATCCAAGCAAAGCCTTGTGCTCGCTCCACCTGCTTGTCTCTGGTAACAGGGAAGGAGATGAAGCTGTCTCTCTTTGTATAGAGAGCATCAGTGACCTCCCTTGTGCAGCATTGACCTTGGTGATTTTAATTGCCCAACCCCCCCCCCCACCCCCCGCACCACCCCACCCCGGTTTCCACCAGGTGGGTAGGGTTAAAATATTAATTCTGTAACACTGACTCTAGAAGAGTGAATTTATAACCCTGATTCTATAACATTAATTCTGTAACACTAATTCTGTTCACTTTAAAGAGCCGAGCCGTACCCTGCTGATGTGGGATTGACAGTCACCCTGTAGGGCACCATAACATTTCCGTCTTCTCTCCCAGACCTGGCACCTCCTGATTTGGACATCCACCTTCTCTGCTGGGATTGCCACCTCTAGAGTACATTTCGGGAGTACGGCACAGGTTGATCGGTCTAATTTGTGGAAATTGTGGTCACTCCCATACGTGGTGCCCAAACTGTACTGCTACAATAACAACAACGTGCATTTATACAGCGCCTTTAATATAGTAAAACGTTCCAAGGCACATCACAGGAGTGTTATCAGACAAAGACTGACACCAAGTCAAAGAAGGAGATATTAGGACAGGTGCCCAAAAGCTTGGTCAAAGAGGTGGGTTTTATGGAGGATTTTAAAGAAGGAGAGAGAGGTGGAGAGGCAGAGAGATTTAGGGAGGGAAGTCCAGAGCTTAGGGACTTGGCAACTGAAGGCACGGCCGCCAATGGTGGAACAAAGGGAGTAGGAGAGGTGGAAGAGGCCAGAGTTGGAGGGTTGTAGGGCTTGAGGAGGTTACAGAGATATGGAGGGGTGAGGCCATGGAGGGATTTAGAGGGATGAGAATTTTAAAATGATGGGGTTGGTGGACCAGGAGGTCAGCGAGTACAGGAGTGATAGGCAAGCAGGACTCAATTTGTATTTATATAGCACCTTTAGTGAATGTCAGCTGTGACTCAGTGGCAGCACTCTCGCCTCTGAATCAGAAAGTTATGGGTTTAAGTCCCAATCCAGAGACCTGAATACTTCCAGTGCAGTATTAAGGGAGTGCTGCACTGTCGGAGGTGTTGTTTCTCAGATGAGACATTAAACTGAGGCCCTGTCTGCCCTCTCAGGTGGATAATATTTGTATCTCAAGCAACATCACTAAAAAGACAGATTCTCTGGTCATTTATCTCATTGTTGTTTGTGGGATCCTGCTGTGTGCAAATTGGCTGCCGCATTTCCCACATTACAACAGTGACCACAGTTCAAAACTACTTCATGGGCTGTGAAGCGCTTTGGGACGTCCTGAGGTTGTGAAAGGCGCTATATAAATTCTGTACCTGTTCGTGACATTTTAATGATCTATGCACCTGGACCCCTAAGTCTCTTTGGACCTCCACTGTTTTTAGCCTTTCACCATTTAGAAAGTCCCCTGTTCTATCCTTTTTAGGTCCAAAGTCGATGACCTCACATTTGCCTACATTGAAATCCATTTGCCACAGTTTTGCCCATTCACTTAATCTATCGATATCCCTTTTTAATTTTATGCTTTTATCTACAATACCGCCTACCTTCGTGTCATCGGCAAATTTGGATAGATGACTTTCTATCTCATCATTTAAGTTGTTAATAAATATTGTGAATAGTTGAGGCCCCAACACAGATCCCTGCGGGACACCACTAGTCACATCCTGCCAATTTGAGTACCTCCCGATTATCCCTACTGCCTGTCTCCTGCCGCTCAACCAATTTCCTCACCAGGTCAATAATTTGCCCTCAATTCCATGGGCTTCTATCTTAGTTAATAGCCTCTTATGTGGGACTTTATCAGATGCCTTCTGGAAGTCCGTATAAATAACATCCATAGACATTCCCCTGTCCACTACTTTAGTCACCTCCTCAAAAAATTCAATCAGGTTCGTCAGGCCTGACCTGCGTTTCACAAATCCATGCTGGTGTAGGGAGTTTTTTTCCTGCTCTCTTGCCCGTTCTGGCCTCCTGCCAGGCTTCGTGCAAGAATTACCCTTGAGTGGTTCGACCCACTCCCCCTACGGTTCGAGACCTTGGACTTAGATGCAGAGAACAGTAGTGCAGAGAAAAGGACTCAATAGACCAGGCTGAATAGCACGAAATGGATGCTTTTATTTTTAAACAGTCTGAAGCATTACAAAATACATGTCATAGGCACAGATTAAAGTAACTACAATCATGCACAAATTTATGAACTTGACTCTATGGAAATGGGGAACACACGGCACATCGTAAAAGGGGAAACACATTACGATTTCCCTTAACTCCCTCCCCTATACCTAAACTAAGTTTCGACCTGGGGAACCTGGGATCATGCTCACCACTCTCGAAATCGTGAGAAAGGGGGGGGGGTTCGCAGCCTTTTGGCACCGCTTTCCGTCGTCACGTGGACTTGGAAACTTCTGGTGCAGTCGATGTTTTCTTTCCCTCGAGGTGGTGGGGTAGACACAGCCTCGATGAGTGCTCGTCAAGGTTGAGATCCACTAAGTGCATGCACATGGAAGAATCTTGCCGGCCTGGATCGCCGGTTTTCCAGAGGGTTTCTTCTCCGTCGGCCTGGGTCGTCGATGATCTCCCGACCCCAGTACCCGGGCCACCCTCGTCGTCTTCTCGTCGTGGCCGAGCCTTGTTTGGCTGAACACCGACCACGTTGTCCTTTTTACCGAAACCGTCCGTCTTTAAAAAGACGAAAACGTTTTCATCGATTCTGCATCTGCCGAAGTGGAAGAGGCGCCGATCCTGGCCCCGTCCGAAGAAGTTGAAGAAGTAGCCGTCGTTCAGTCAAGCGAAGTTGCTCAAGTAACCCGAAGTCCGAAGTAACTTAGATGGACTTTCAATCCATAGTTATACTCTTTTGGGACAGTCTTATCTCCCGCCAAATCATAGTCCTGTCTTTGTATTAATTTTGGCGGGCAGAAATCTCTGCAGGGGCGCTTTGTCTTGTAACGGAGCCGGTGATAACTTAAACTGGCCTTCCTGGCCGATAATGTCTTTCAATGTCTTTTGCATTGTCACCGCGGCTCGGTTCGCATATTGATCGGTCCGGAGATTTTCCTTGATGGCTGCTAAACGGTTTTTCCTTTGTACAATAAATGGGTATGAGTGATTTTGCATTGTCCGCCCATATCTTGATGGGCCCCATCCTGTACTTGTAATCCATTGAATATGTATGCTGTTCCTCTGAGTTTCGGTTCCCAGATACTGGCTTTCGCGGGCTCACTGTCTTCAATCCACAAGCCTGTCTGGCTTGCAGTAACAGAAATAAAATGGTTCAGAAACTGATCACGGGGCCTGGCGGCCATTTTGTATGCCCTTTTATCAAAGGTTTTTCTGTGCAAGCTTACTTTGGTCATTAAACAGTCTTATTTTATCCAGTTTTCTTGCGTGATTTTTGCTGAAAATTGCAAATCTTACAGGCCCCCCTGTGATACTGATAGCTTGCTTAAAGTATCAATAATCCTTGATGAGCAAATTTTCCCTGATTCCCCACATCCAAACATTCCTGGCACTTAGCTATCTATGACCCTCACGACACATGCAGTTCCCACTTCCGCAGAAAACAAAGATTACCTTTTGTACATTTGGACAATCATAGACAGCGTATTTTAAACTATAACACATTCACTTGTCAGATGTGCGGGGGTTGATACCCCCTGGCATCATCTGCATGCATCTTTTATTAATCCAAAAAAACTTAAGAACGACTAATAACATAACAATACTTATTTCCTTATAACCCAAAACAATCACAAAAAAATTTAAAATGGAGGGACGCTTAATCTTATACTAGCAGCTTAGAGTGGGGTATCTGCTTCCCCCATTCGCACATAGCGTTCTCTCCATTCTCCTGTGTTCTCGTGCCTCTGGAGGCGTTTGCCTCTTTTGCAATGCACGAAGAGCAAAAATATCACAATCAAAACCTGACATACTACTAGGATATGGGATGCTATTCTAATCCAGGCGGGGACCTCTATGTTGGTGAACAAGTCCCACCATGGTGGGATGGTTATGTCCAATATGTCTTTTCCTATCTCTAAAGTCTTCTGCTCCAGTGTGTAGAAATGTTTCTGTGAAATTATAACGGCTTTTAAAATCTTGGTGAGGTGTTCGGGAAGAGGGGGAATGACATAACCAAAATGCGCGACAAATCGTTGTAAGTCTGTGAAATTCTCTTTGATAGTGATGTGAACGGTGGAGGGCGCAGGAATGGGGACAATTCGTTGTTGTGCCACTTGAACCTCGGCCCTGGGTTTGAAACAGAAACTGCTATCACCGACCGAACACCACTCGTGTTGTCCATATCGGTACTGAGGCGCTGCAGTGGTGACGCAGTATGTCCCACCCCCGATATATGCTACCTGTGGGGGCACATGGTCCTCTGCCATTGCCTCCATGGTGCAATTCACCGGCTTTGCGCTAGCAGTCCTGAACCCGCACTGCGGTTTCAGAAAGGCGTTCAAGTGCTGGGGACACAGGATGATGTGTGCTCCCCGGCTCCGACATCCCGAGAGGTCGGTGCCTGTCATCGTACGCTCCCATCTGATGACGTAAGGCGGGACCGCTGCGTAACGAATGTGTGCGCCCCCCCGAATGACTCCAATGTTCTCTACTCTGTACACCGGGGCGGGCTTTGCTGCGGGACCCAACACCGGCATTCTTACTACTATTCCCATAATAGTGTGATTTGAATGTCCGCAGTCCACTGGGACTGGGTATGCTTCTGCGGCTAGTCTGAGCTGGCACGGGCTTAATGCATTCTCAAAAGGGTGGAGCGCTTGCAAGTGCTTGTTGCTGATCCAGGACGGGACCAAACCCTGTTTTAAATCCTCAAGATTACTGCGGCCCTCGCCCAGTAACCACGCCCCGTACAGCACACAGGCCTCGTTTTGCGCAGCTTGATCGGACGCATTCCGATCCTCAATGAGTGCATTTACCGTTCTCGCGTGTTTCTCCAGCTCAGCAATTATGTCCTTAAAGTGTAGTGTCATGGCCTGGTCCTCATGTAGCTCAGAACCCACTACCTTATTTTCGTCTGTCAATATGTTCCTTAACTGGGCTTTTAAAGCGTTGATCTGTGTCTGCAGCTCCACGTTATCTAGAGCGTTGACAACAGATGTCCCGGTATTAAAAGCAGTGAATATGTCATTTACAGTACCCCTTCTTTGCCTCCCGACTCGATCCAAAACTTCTGGCGGTGTGGTGTATAATTTGTCTCTGTCGATGTCGGCAAAGTCAAATTCGTAAAATTGTCTAAACATACGGGTTAACAGGACCTGGTATAATTGTTCCGTTTCTTTGGGACACCACTCCGGCAATCTTACCTCAGTGAGATTTAAAATCACTGAGGCCACCGCGTAGTGTACCCCTTGGTACAGCACCTGACCGGTGGGTACCAATACTAAACCGTTCCCGGGTCCCTTGGTGGTGGTTGGGCACCCTCCTTTCTGGGCTAGTGCTACCGGAAGCGTGGGCAGGGGCTTGCGTGGGCGGGTGATGAGTTCAGTGGCGTTTACCAGAATAGGGGAGTATGGGGCTCCGCACGCTCGAGTGCTAACATCCCATCTCATCCCCTTCCCTTCATCCTGCCACTGCCTCTGGAAGAAGATGGATACGCCCTTGGGGCAGACGTGTCTCGAACCCCACATACAGACATATATTCCCTCATCTGGTTCCCACCATTTGTCCCAACACACACGTAATTGTCCGTGAGTTCCCGTAATAGTCCGATGGGTATTATTACCCAGTCGCTCCCACTCGACCGTAGAGTTTTTCATGTCCTTTCCCAGCTTTCGTAGCCACCACCATCGCCTTAGTGGTACGTTCCCATTGCACACCAGACAAATCCTCTTTCCCACGGTGACGCTGACTCTGGGCGCAAGGATCCTCACTCGAGGGCACGTTAACGAAGTCTCTTGGTAGGCAAAACCGAAGTTGCTGGAATATTCCGTGGAATTTGTTCCCAACCAACCTGACCATCTCCCTTGGTGGAAGTAGGTGGCGGTTTCCTCAACCTCTCGCTTCCCCGTCCCATCCTTTGCGATGGGGGCCGTGTCCCCGGAGCATCCGAAAATGATGACGTCCTTGGTGAGGCCTCGGTAGGCCCACCCGCACCCGATCGCCATGAACACGATGAAAATCCTTTCCATCATATCCCAGGTTTCTGTAACCAACAAAATGATGTAGCCGGGCTCCCGATAGGTGCTGGCCTAAATTAATTGGACGCGCGGGTTCCTGGATCCCGCTCCTTAACAAACACACATACCGGGCAGACCTCAAAATTGTACTCTTAACACCATATACTTTACATTCCTTAAAACTATGACCATAATTACCTAACTTAACTTATGTACAGTGCCGCCCTCTGTGGGGCGGCTTTCCGAATCCCTGTGAGGCCTGTCGTGTGCCACACCCTGCGGTGGGGCTGCATTGATCTTTGGCTTTGATCCCCCGCAGCCTGTCGCTGCTGAACGGGGATCATGCCTTCCTGGGGCTGCTCTAAACCGTGGTTGGGAAGGATGGGGAGAATCTGGCCAAAATTTTCTGGGCTGTGGGGCTCGAGCCAACCTACGAGGGGCTGCTTTGGGTCGGGCTCCCGGGGCCGATGGACCGGGGGTTGGGACTGTTACCGTCACAGCCTGTGGTTCCTCCACAGCTGCCGGCTCCAGCTCCCCTTCCTCAGGCTCCACCCCCCCGGGGTCGGGATCTGTGGCTTCTGACTCCACCTCACCTGTCCCTACAGGTAGTGGGTCTCCGCCCCCATTCCCTACCTCCCCCAAGCTTGAGTCGAGGGCGGGATCGTCGCCCTCTGACTCTTCCTCCTCCATGACTGGGTCTAAGGCGGGGTCGAGCTGTTCGTGCTCTCTCCTGCCTAAATCCCATTCAAAAGATGAGACCTCCCACTCCAATGGGATGGCCTCTCCCTTTACGCAGGCTACGGTACCAGCCTGTGTGGTCTGTGACTCTGTTACAGGCTGAGGATCTTTGTTCTCCGACCTGGTCCCCTTTGATGGCCCTTGTGCACCCGATTTAAATAGTTTACACTGGTTGATGTGAAACCATTTGGTACGTCGGGGCGTTTTCACTGCATAAACCATGGGGCTGGCCTTGTCCACAATGCTGTAGGGCCCCATGTACAGTGGTTCAAAACTCCCTACCCTGGCGTAGTTTCGGACCATGACCTGGTCTCCGACTACCCACTCTTGTTGTTTCCGAGGTTCCAACAACAGTTTATTTCCCTGGTGCTGTCTTCCCATGTTCCCAGCCGCCTGCCCATAAATCTGTCTCAGGCGCTCCAAGAGGGTTTGGGCGAATTTGTCCCGTTTCACCTCTCGGAGCTGGCCCTCAGTGAGCACCGGGGCTAGCACATGGGTGGGTGTTCGCATGATCCTTCCAGTCATTAACTCGTGCGGGGAATACCCCGTGCTTTTGGACTGGCTGGCTCGGATCCCCATGAGGACTAAAGGCAGGACCTCCGCCCATTTCTGGGGCGAGCCCATTGTCTCTTTCCTCAGCTTTTCCTTGAGGGTCCGATTCATACGCTCAACAATCCCGGATGACTGGGGATTGTATGCTACGTGCCACTTTCCCTCAATGCCCAAGAGCATGAGGGCGTTCTGCATTACTTGACCGGTGAACTGACTCCCTTGGTCGGACTCTACAAAACGGGGGAGTCCCCACCGTGAGAACACTTCCCGAATCAAGATCTTAGCAGTACCCAGTGCCGTAGCTGTTCTGCACGGGAAGGCTTCTACCCATTTGGTGAACACATCTACCAGGACAAGGCAGTACTTATAACCTCCCTGGGCGGCGGGCAGGGGCCCTATGTAGTCGACCTGAATCGACTGCCATGGTCCCTCTACCCTCCTGATGTGCCCCATGGGCACCTTCCTTTTGTGGGGGTCTGGGTTGTTAGCAGCACACACAAGACAGCTTGCGCAGAACTCGCGGACATCGTCCCGAAGTCCCGGCCACCATCCCGCCTGCTCCACCCGTTGCCAGGTGACCTCAGGTCCGGGGTGTCCCGCTCCTGGACCCTCGTGGGCCAATTGCAGGAATTCCCTCCGGTGCTGCTGCGGCACAACCCACTGCTCCTCTCGGAACAGCATACCTTCTTTGACTGTGAGGGCTGCCGTACTGTACGGACCTTCTACCTGTTTGCCTTCTGTGATGGCTTTTAGGACTGCTTTTAGGGCGGGATCCAGGGTTTGGACGGTCTTTAGGTCTGGGGGCGGTGTCACCCCTGTGTTCCCGGGAATTCCCTCCCTGCCTTGGATCGCCGCCATGGGTCCGGGTTCGTATGGGTCCCAGAGAATGCCGTTGCGGGCACCCTCCCTGGCTAGCGCATCCGCCTGCTGGTTGCCCTGACTGCGGGATGAACACCTCTCCTTTCTCCCCCACAGCTGCTAGGATCTTCTCCAGCAAGGGCTTAACTGTTAAAGGCCGCCCGTCCGCGGAGGTGTACCCGCGTCGGGACCAGATGGCGAGGTACTCTGTACACGAATTGCACGTGAACATGCTGTCTGAGCAAATCGTGTATGGGGTTGGGAAAATCTCGGGGTGGGTAACCACGTACGCCACCGCGGACAGTTCAGCCTGCTGCGCGCTCATAGTGCTGGGGAGCTTAATTGCCAGGGCAATGTTTGCCGCAGGGTCATAAACTCCACACCCTGTGAGTCGCTTGCCGTCAGCTACAGTGCTAAAACCGTCTACGTAGATCTCGCGGCCTGTGGGATGTATCCCGGCCCGTAAACCTATGTTAACTTCCCATACCCCTTCTACGGAACATTGATGGGCTGTCCCGGGATATGCCATATTGGCTGCGAGCCTTGGCGCGCAGAGGCCTTTAACTTTTAGATCTATCTGGGAAAGGAGGAGGGTCCAGCGCGCAATCCGAGCGCTGCTTACGGTCCCATCCTTAATCCTCCCATCCAGAAGCATCTTCGTGGGGGTGTGATGGGTGAGGAGCGTAATGGGAGAGGTCCCTGTGAAGATCACTGATCTGTTCACAGCCCAATGCGTGGCCAGGAGATGCCGTTCGCAATTGGAGAAACTCCTCTCCACATCCGTGAGCACCCTGGAGGAATAAACTACTGGTCTTAGCTTGCCGTGCCGCTCTTGGAGCAGCACTGCGCTCAGGCTGTCCCCACTAGCGGCTACCTCCAGAAAGAACTCCTCTCCCCCATCTATGGCCCCTAGGGCTGGCGCGGTCTGCAGATCTCTTTTCAACTTCTCGAACGCCGCCTGGCACCCCTTGTCCCAAGACCACTCAACTCCCTTGTGTAAGAGTCGAAGTAGCGGGGCCGCTGTGGCAGCATAGTCCTCGATGAAATCTCTGCAGTACCCGGTCAATCCCAAAAAGGACCTTACACCCGTTACTGTGTTGGGAATCGGCAGATCTTGTATAGATTCCCGCCTGGCCTTATCTATGGCTCTTTCTCCCTCGCGGATGGCCAGACCCAGGAATTTGACTTCCTGCTGGCCGATCTGGGCTTTCTTTGGGTTTACTTTGAAACCCTTCCTTTCTAACAGTTCCAACAATTCGGCTAACAGTGGGCCGTGCTGCTCCCTTGTATCTGTGAACAGGAGTAAGTCGTCCACATACTGCACTATCTGGTTGGGCTGGCTGAACTCTTTCAAACTCCCCGCCATGCACTGATGGAAAATGCTGGGGCTGTTGTGAAAACCCTGTGGTAAGCAGTTCCAAGTGTACTGTTGCCCTTTGAATGTAAAGGCAAACTTGTACTGGTCCTCCCACCGCAGCGGAATGGACCAAAAACCGTTCGAGATGTCCAGCACGGTGAATGTGGTCGCCGATGCTGGAATACTCCCTATTAAGTCTGCAACTGCTGCTACCGTGGGCGCGCAGGCCGGGATATTACTATTGAGGACTCTGTAGTCCACCGTGGCTCTCCACGAATTGTCCGGTCTCTTTACCGGCCATAATGGGGAGTTTACGTGGGTGGCTATCGTCCTCAACACGCCCTGCTGTACCAATGAAGATATTGCTGTCTCCATGTCGGGTTCTGCCTCCTTGGGGAAATTATACTGCTTTTGGGGTCGGATCATGGGGTCCCCGTCTACGCTGACTTCGAACCCAGTGACTCTCCCGCAGTCGTGCTTGTGGGTGGCGAACGCGGTCAGATTTTCTGACACACACGCCTGCAAGTCCGTTGGGACGTTTGTTATCATGAGCTCGAGATCGTAACCTCCTGACGGCTTCATAGTGCACAGGGTCCCCTTTTCTTCCTTCCTCGGGATTACGACTACCTTACCTAAACCGCCCTCGGCTCCCCAGAGACAGTGATTTCTCAGGTCCACGAGGATCCCGTGTTCCACCAAGAAATCAGCCCCGAGGATGCCTTTCCCCCCCCCCTCATTCCACTTCAATAGGAAGCACGTCCATGTGGTGTGGAGTGCTCCCAACTGAATGGAGAGCGGGAGGGAGTACGCGCCAGCCTGTTCTTTACCTGTGAAACCCGCTACTAAATATGGAGCCTGGGCGGACAGAGGTGAGGCAAAAGGTTTGTCCGTGTGGATCACGGTACATGAAGCCCCCGTATCCAACAGGTAACTACCCCTTTGTTTCTCCACCTCCATCTCCACCACAGGTCTTCTCCAAGCGTCATAGCGGAGCGGACACAAGTAGACGGGCTGCGCGGGCGTCAGTCATTTAGGTGTTTCGGCTGGGGTCTCGGGGGCGATAGGGCTGTCAGCAACCGCTACCCTCCCCTGCCTGGTCATCAGAGACCGCATAGTCTCCAAGACTGACTCGATCGCAGCGGGGTCCACAACCGCACCACCCCCTTTAGTCGGGGCAGAGGCTACGGTTGGGTTCTGGACTGGTGTTGGGGCAGTGGCCTGCACTTGTGGTTGTGCTGGTGTTGGGTAAACTCTCGGGCCATTGGCGACTTGGGCTTGGGCTTGATCTTGGGCTGCGGCGAACGCTCTCTCCCTCTTATCCTTCCAAGGATTCCTACAGTCCTTGCGCCAATGGCCCTCCTTCCCACACCCGTAACAACTGCTATTGGCTTGAGGAGGGCGATTTCCCTCCTGACGCCATTCCCTTTTAGCAGAGGCTGCGGGCCTCACCTCATGCACCTTTCCTTTTACAACAGGCGTTTTCTTGCCCTTGTTATTCCTATAACTGATCGTGAGCTGATCTAGCACTAGATCCTCCGTGGAGCAGGCGTTGGTGGGGTCAAACCATGCTTTGGCCTGTTCCTTCACTACTGGCAGGCAACCTGCTACCAGGCACCGAAGCCAGTGAGCCCTTTGTTCGCCATCCAGCCCGGCCCGGGCCGGCCCGCCCGGGCAGCTGCGCCGATACACTGGCCACAACCTGTCAGCGAAAACCCGTGGGGGTTCTCCCTCTAGCTGCACTGTCTTTTCTAAACGGAGGAACGGAGTTCCGTCCCCCTCTCCCATGATCTCCAGAATCTCATCCCGTAGCAACTCATAGTCCCTGTGCCCTCTCTTGCTCTCGTCAGGGAGACACTGGAGGAGCGAACTGTCCAGGGAGAACAGCAGCATTTTAGACTGTTCAGCCCCGTCGCAGTCATTGACTGCTGCGGTCTGCTCCACGTCCCTAAAATGCACGGAGGGATCTCCTGACTCGGAGAGTTTTGGGATGTGACTTATCATCTCTCTTAGCTGTCGTGCGCTATGAGGCATTATGATCTGACTCTCAAGGGGTCCGTCTTCGCCATTTTCTTCATTTGGACCGAGCTTCCGGTGCCTCGTTGGACACAACGGCGCTGGCCCCGACTCTACTGTCTGGGGTTGCTCTACCTCAGGGCTCTCTTTCTCTACCGCCTCCGTCTCCTGTCCCGGAGTCCAAGACTCCTCATAGGCAGGAGGCGCAGAGGGTTCGGGGGTTGGTACCCCAACTGCCTCTTGTGGAATCGGTCTTTTGGATTCCTTGGCTAGCAACAGCTGACTCGCTGGTGGATTTATGAGACACACCAACCCGTTTGCCTTCGCTAGGGCCTTTCTCAGGTCCTCTAGCTCCCGGCGGCAAGCGCTGTGGTCGGTGTTCTCAGATCTATCCTCCATGGCCATCTTATATGCTGCCCTGGCTCCCAGGAGCTTTTCCTCTTGGGCATCTACTTGTTTGGCTAGACGGAAACACCTCTCTCTCATTCTACCTTCACTGGCCTTGGCCTCAACGACCTGACATTTTAAATATTCTACCCGGGTTTCGTGGCAGCGAATTACGGAGCGGCGTTCCTGATTCAGCGCGTCAAGCGATTCAATCAGTTTTTGACCTCCCGCAACCTTTTCCTCTACGTCTTTAAGCAAGCCGTTGATCTGGACTGTCTGTGCTGCAACTACCTGGTCCAAGAGCTGGACTTGCTTCTTGTAGCACATCAGCCAGACCGCCTTTTCTACAGATTTCTTATGCTCTCTACCCGCTGTCCACCTGATGGCTGCGTCTAGCGGGCGCCTATCCCTTAATAGATCAGATATCCATTGTTTTGTGAGGTTGACTTTTCCGAAAACATAATCTGCTATTCTTTCATCCATCACATTTCATTTATTCAGATCTTGATCTAACACACTACTTTCCTGCTGCCAAGGTCCTGCCGCGGTCGCCATTTCTGTAGGTTTTTTTTTTCCTGCTCTCTTGCCCGTTCTGGCCTCCTGCCAGGCTTCGTGCAAGAATTACCCTTGAGTGGTTCGACCCACTCCCCCTACGGTTCTAGACCTTGGACTTAGATGCAGAGAACAGTAGTGCAGAGAAAAGGACTCAATAGACCAGGCTGAATAGCACGAAATGGATGCTTTTATTTTTAAACAGTCTGAAGCATTACAAAATACATGTCATAGGCACAGATTAAAGTAACTACAATCATGCACAAATTTATGAACTTGACTCTATGGAAATGGGGAACACACGGCACATCGTAAAAGGGGAAACACATTACGATTTCCCTTAACTCCCTCCCCTATACCTAAACTAAGTTTCGACCTGGGGAACCTGGGACCATGCTCACCACTCTCGAAATCGTGAGAAAGGGGGGGGGTTCGCAGCCTTTTGGCACCGCTTTCCGTCGTCACGTGGACTTGGAAACTTCTGGTGCAGTCGATGTTTTCTTTCCCTCGAGGTGGTGGGGTAGACACAGCCTCGATGAGCGCTTGTCAAGGTTGAGATCCACTAAGTGCATGCACATGGAAGAATCTTGCCGGCCTGGATCGCCGGTTTTCCAGAGGGTTTCTTCTCCGTCGGCCTGGGCCATCGATGATCTCCCGACCCCAGTACCCGGGCCACCCTCGTCGTCTTCTCGTCGTGGCCGAGCCTTGTTTGGCTGAACACCGACCACGTTGTCCTTTTTACCGAAACCGTCCGTCTTTAAAAAGACGAAAACGTTTTCATCGATTCTGCATCTGCCGAAGTGGAAGAGGCGCCGATCCTGGCCCCGTCCGAAGAAGTTGAAGAAGTAGCCGTCGTTCAGTCAAGCGAAGTTGCTCAAGTAACCCGAAGTCCGAAGTAACTTAGATGGACTTTCAATCCATAGTTATACTCTTTTGGGACAGTCTTATCTCCCGCCAAATCATAGTCCTGTCTTTGTATTAATTTTGGCGGGCAGAAATCTCTGCAGGGGCGCTTTGTCTTGTAACGGAGCCGGTGATAACTTAAACTGGCCTTCCTGGCCGATAATGTCTTTCAATGTCTTTTGCATTGTCACCGCAGCTCGGTTCGCATATTGATCGGTCCGGAGATTTTCCTTGATGGCTGCTAAACGGTTTTTCCTTTGTACAATAAATGGGTATGAGTGATTTTGCATTGTCCGCCCATATCTTGATGGGCCCCATCCTGTACTTGTAATCCATTGAATATGTATGCTGTTCCTCTGAGTTTCGGTTCCCAGATACTGGCTTTCGCGGGCTCACTGTCTTCAATCCACAAGCCTGTCTGGCTTGCAGTAACAGAAATAAAATGGTTCAGAAACTGATCACGGGGCCTGGCGGCCATTTTGTATGCCCTTTTATCAAAGGTTTTTCTGTGCAAGCTTACTTTGGTCAATAAACAGTCTTATTTTATCCAGTTTTCTTGCGTGATTTTTGCTGAAAATTGCGAATCTTACACTGGCTCTCTCTGATCAACTGAAGATTTTCGAGGTGTTCAGTCACCCTATCCTTAATTATAGACTCTGGCAATTTCCCCACAACAGATGTTAGGCTAACTGGTCTGTAATTCCCTGGTTTCCCTCTCTCGCCATTCTTAAGCAGCAGAAAATGTGCAGAACAAGCCCAGTGTGGCCCATGGTTTCCCAACCAGCGCTCCATATGAGTGTCATTCTTTGTTGGGAGCCTCCAATCAGGAATCAGCCCAAAATGATAGGAAGATAGGAACAGGAGGAGGCCATTCAACCCCTGGAGCCTGCTCCACCATTCAATGAGATCATGGCTGATCTGTATCTCAACTCCATTTTCCCGCCTTTGCTCCATATCCCTTGATACTCTCACCTAATAAAAATCTATCAATCTCAGTCTTTGACGATCCAATTCTCCTAATATCCTTGTCCTTTTGGGAAGGTGTTCCAGATTTCCACTACCCACTGTGTGAAAAAATGCTTCCTGATTGCACTCCTGAATGCCCAGCTCTAATTTTAAGATATAATAACAACAGAAAATGCTGGAAAAACTCAGCAGGCCAGGCAATATCCGTAGAGAGAAAATAGAGTCAACGTTTCGGGTCAAAACCCCAATTACCCTCCTTCTCCCCACATCCATCCACCCCAACTACCCACCTTCCTCCCAAAACCCTCATCCCATCTGCTCCCCATATCAACTTGCATTTGTATGGCGCCTTTAATGTAGTAAAATATTCACAGGAGTGTCATCAAATAAAACTTGACATCGAGCCACACAAGTAAAAATTAGGACAGGTAACCAAAAGCTTGGACAAAGAGGTAGACTTTAAGGAGGAGAGAGGTTTAGGGAGGGAATTCCAGACCTTGGGCCTAGGCAGCTGAAGGCACGGCCAATGGTGGAGTGATGAAAATCGGGGATGCTCAAGAGCCAGAATTGGAGGAGCGCAGATACCTCGGAGGGCTGTAGGAGGTTATAGAGGTAGGGAGGTGTGAGGCCATGGAGGGATTTGGACACAAGGATGAGAATTTTTAAAAATTGAGGCGTTGCCAGATCCTCATTCTCACTTTAAAAAAAAAATTCACACACGGGATGCGAGTGTCGCTGGCAAGGCCAGCATTTATTGCCCATCCTTAATTGAGAAGGTGGTGGTGAGCCACTGCCTTGAACTGCTGCAGTCTGTGTGGTGAAGGTACTCCCACAGTGCTGTTAGGGAGGGAGTTCCAGGATTTTGACCCAGCGACGATGAAGGAACGGCGATATACATCTAAGTCAGGATGGTGTGTGACTTGGAGGGGCACTTGGAGGTGGTTGTGCTCCCATGCGCCTGCTGCCCCTGTCCTTCTAGTCCTTCTAGGTGGTAGAGTTTGCGGATTTGGGAGGCACTGTCGAAGAAGCCTTGGCGAGTTGCTGCAGTGCATCTTGTAGATGGTACACACTGCAGCCACGGTGTGTCGGTGGTGGAGGGAGTGAATGTTTAAGGTGGTGGATGGGGTCAAGCGGGCTGCTTTGTCCTGGATGGTGTCGAACTTCTTGAGTGTTGTTGGAGCTGCACTCATCTAAGCAAGTGGAGAGTATTCCATCACACTCCTGACTTGTGCCTTGTAGATGGTGGAAAAGCTTTGGGGAATCAGGAGGTGAGACACTCGCTGCAGAATACCTAGCCTCTGACCTGCTCTTGTAGCCACAGTATGTGTGTGGTTGGTCCAGTTAAGTTTCTGGCCAATGGTGATCCCCAGGATGTTGAGGGTGGGGGATTCGGCGATGGTAATACCGTTCAATGTCAAGGGGCTGTGGTTAGACTCTCTCTTGTTGGAGATGGTCATTGCCTGGCACTTGTGTGGCACAAATGTTACTTGCCACTTGTAATGAAATCTGTTTGTCTTGCCTGTATTCGTTCTTGCCTGTATTCGTTTTGCACTCATGTATATTACCCTCCCCCACACGGTGTATAGTTTCGCTTCCTCTTTCCTGACTAACCTGGAAGGTTCCAGGTCTTGGCTCTTGGCTCCGCCCTGACTTCTCTTACATAAAGATCCCAGGATCTGTATGACTCATTCCTGCGAGCCAGTCAGTGTGTTGAGATGTTAGCTCTGATCTTAGTGATTAAAAGCCAACTTGTTAAAGTCTATAACTTCTAGTTTTGTGGTTATTGAAGGCACATCACCACTTATCAGTCCAAGCCTGAATGTTGTCCAGGTCTTGTTGCATGCGGGCATTGACTGCCTCATTATCTGAGGAGTTGTGAATGGTGCTGAACACTGTGCAATCATCAGCTAACATCCCCACTTCTGACATTATGATGGAGGGAAGGTCACTGATGAAGCAGCTGAAGATGGTTAGGCCGAGGACACTGCCCTGAGGAACTCTTGCAGCGATGTCCTGGGGCTGAGATGGTCTCTGTCTAACTGCCTCACTATTGAGCTGCCTCAGTCCGCTTCCTCTGTTTAGCTGCATGTCGTCCTGTGTTGTAGCTTCATCAGGTTGGCACCTCATTTTTAGGTATGCCTGGGGCTACTTCAGGCATGCTCTTCTGCACTCCTTATTGAACCAAGGTTGGTCACCTGGCTTGATGGTAATGGTAGAATGAAGGATATGCCGGGCCATGAGGTTACAGATTGTGGTGGAATACAATTCTGCTGCTGTTGATGGCCCACAGCGCCTCATGGATGCCTAGTTTTGATCTGCTAGATCTCTTCTGAATCTATCCCATTTAGCACGGTGGTAGTGCCACACAACACAATGGAGGGTGTCCTCGGTGTGAAGATGGGACTTCGTCTCCACAATGACTGTGCGGTGGTCACTGCTACCAATACTGTCATGGACAGATGCGTCTGCGACAGGTAGATTGGTGAGGACGAGGTCAAGTAGGTTTTTCCCTCATGTTGGTTCTCTCACCACCTGTCGCAGGCGCAGACTGGCAGCTATGTCCTTCAGGACTCGGCCAGCTCGGTCAGTAGTGGTGCTACCGAGCCACTCTTGGTGATGGACATTGAAGTCCCCCACCCATTGGCTGTAAAGTGACGCCCTGAGGTTGTGAAAGGCACTTTATAATTACAAGCCTTTCTTTTAAAACCAAAACTAATGGGCACTAAACAGGTCCGATTGCGCATGTCTGAAATGGGGATTCATTGTGCTGGTATGAAAATGGGGTGTAATTGTACAACAGCAAGGGAGTTATACTGAACCTCTATAAATCACTGGTGAGGACTCAGCTGGAGTATTGTGTAGAATTCTGGGCACCGCACTTGGCCTTGGAGAGGGTGCAGAGGAGATTTACTGGAATGGTACCAGGGATGAGGGGCTTTAGTTATGTGGAGAGACTAGGGAAGCTGGGATTGTTCTCCTTAGAGCAGAGAAGGTTAAAGCGAGATTCAAGAGAGATGTTCAAAATTATGAGGGGTTCTGATAGAGTAGATAGAGAGAAACTGTTTCCACTGGCTAGATGGTCGGTAACCAGAGGACACAGATTTAAAGTAATTGGCAAAAGAACCAGAGAAGGAAGATGAGGAGAATATTTTTTTACACAGCGAGTTGTTATTATCTGCAATGCGCTGCCTGAAAGGGCGGTGGAAGCAGATTCAATAGTAACTTTCAAAAGGGAATTGGATGTATAGTAGAAGGGAAAAAATTTGCAGGGCTACGGGGGAAGAGCAGGGGGAGTGGGACTAATTGGAGAGCTCTTTCAAAGAGCCGGCACAGGCACGATGGGCCGAAAGGCCGCCTTCTGTGCTGTGGGATTCTATGATTGTGCAAATGTGAAACAGGGTGTGATTGTGTCAGTGTGAACACAAGTAGGCCCACTGTGCAAGCAGACAAATAGATCATCAATATCACTGGATATCCCTGCTGTAAGATTTAGGATCACAGGCTCACACAGATTACCCAACAGGGTTTTAGAAGTTGTAAGGCTTTTATTAAAGAGCTACAGTTTCAAAGCATAATCAGATATTACATATGGTTTAAGCTGAGTATAATAGACATACAACCCGTGACAGTAGGAGCGATCTACGACTCCTGAATCGGAATGACACGACCGGACGGACGGGGAGGCAGTAGGGTGGTCTCGGATTGGGTGGATTCCTGCAGTCTGCTGCAGTGGTCACTTCCGTTGGGTCATCTCTCAAGCTGGAGGTGTTAGGCCATCAGCCACCTCAGAGGCTAAACTTAACCAAGGTGTTAGGCCGTAGCCACCTCGGAGAAGCCTTCGCCCTGACTGCCTGATTTCCTCTCGGTCGTCTATATTTATAGTTATTTCGGTGGGCTGGTAATCACCTGGTATCAATCATTTGATCCCCATCCTATTGTCCAATTGTGAAGCGGGAAGGCAACCCTCGCCGTCCCTTTCTGCATGACTGACAAGGCCTCCCTCTTACCTTTCTGAGGAATGTTTTGTCAAGTTTCTTCAAGGGCATTTTATGGCTTCGTGGCTCCTTGTTATCTAGCAGGTGCTATCCTCCCTGTTTCCTTGCATTTTACAATTCCCTTATCCCTTCTATTTGTCTTTTGATGCTTGATATTCGACCTTGCTGACATTTATGCTCTCTTTTTCCGCTTGCCTGTTGTCAGTCTCTGTTCTAAGAATTAAAACCCATCTTTGACTCTAACAGCGATTTCTTACAATTCCCTTCTTTGAGAAGGAAATATCCTTATTGACTTCTCACAATCGGCTCTTGACTAATCTAGCTAGCTCTTATTGCTCTCTCAACTTGGGCGTTAGTTAGTAGGGAGTCTTGAAGATTTCTCCCTTCCTTACAGTCCATTCCTTTGAGGAGAAAGAGCAACCTCTGACCCCTTACTCAAATTCAATTCACTGTTCCGGTGTTCCAATTCTGCCCCGCCTGGGGTATCCTCTGTTTCTTCTATCTTTCCTGATGTTACCGCGCCTGGGGTCACCTCGACATTGCTTCGGATCTTCTCTTTCGGTGTGCTCAATTAATTTGTTAGTGCTGGTTAGTCATAGGCATGAGTACCCAATTGGTTTATGTATCAAAGTCTTACTACATAGTGTATACATATATCAAATACACTATCATTACAAGTTGGATAACTATCAGAGCGTGTGAAATAATACGAATGTAAGGGTGTGTTGATGTATTAAGCCCAATATCCCACCAGTGTGAGTTGTCCTCTATGCTGTCAATTTCAATATCTATTCTCGAGTTGTCTTCCTCCAAAACATAAAAATGCTTTAGGGAGAAGTTCAGCCGCATCATGAGCTCACTGAAACCCTCAAACAACAGGGGAATGTCGTATCCGAGTATCCGAATGGGACAGGTCCTGTTAGACCCGTAAGCCATGGTAGTTGCGGTAGTAGTGACACAGGAGGCACCACAAATCACCCCATACTGGATTCGCATTGGTTTTTCCCATGCTCCGTTATCTACAAAACATAATTATTACAGTCACAGTTAAATTTAGTCTTACAATCATTTCAAGCGACATTACAGTTTCACATCTAATCAACAAATCATGGACTTAAAAGATTCCCCAGATCTCTCTTTTGCTCGTATCCATCTTGTGGATAATTCTAACTAAACATGATTTCTCCTTAGCCCTCGATTGTACCAATTCAGATTCCATGTAACTCCCCACTTCAACTTCAATTTCAATCCCTCTAACAGGTACCAGTGTGTTTAACTCTATTCTGATTGTTTCATTAATTAGATAGTTTCTCAATGGAGTATGTGTCAATGCTTTAAAAGTTGTCTCGCTCTCCTGAGCCACATTAACCATTTCATGTCTTGCTGTTGTCAAGTAACTGAGCATGTCTGAGACCCGTTCTTCAGTGCAGATTCACCATACATTCCTGGATGGTAATTGTTTCATACGTAACGAATCACATTTGCACACTCATATCAGTATCTCAATATCATGCCACACGTGCCATCCAATACAAGCCTTCCTTGGGCTTTCAGGTGATCTTATCAAAAGATTGTAGTCATCTGGAGATCTTTCCTCATCTTCCTCTGCATGGTCCCGATGTCTTGGGTAGTGGCCAGGCTATCAAATTCAGTTTTCTTAAAAGTTCATTAAAGGCAGGGACACAAATGTCTCCATGAGAAAGCTATCAATTTACTATTCTCAACTACACTTTCCTGACTTTCACTAGAAAGTTTTGAAAATTCTCAATTGGTGGTGTAATTCTCCTGTTTCTATCTCGCACCATCAATCACTTCGTCTCTCCATTTTACACATCCCATTAATTATCATTCATATCTCATTCATGAGCCCTGGAGGAACTTTACTGTCCAGTACAATATTTAAGATTGAAAACATAGATCAAACATTCGCACTTGGTCATTGTAAGTCAGGGAAAAGCTTTCCCTACCAGCTCGTAGTTTCTTTCTCCCAATGTGTGCTGAACAACTGCAGATTATTGTTAACGCCTTGGTGAATGTAGGGGTTGCAAAATTTTCCCTATTTCCCTGAAGATTGAAAATATTGGTCCACATCGTGGACGAAGAATTGGGTGATGTGACTGGTCTACAGTGTTTTAAAATGTGCCGAGAACCGCAAAAGACTGTTCTGAGATGGAAAGAACGTGGACAACACGGGAGTCGAGGAATTCTGTGGAAAATATTCACACACCTTGAGACAGTACATCTTAATAAAATCGTTCCCTGGAGTTTGGGCAATCACAAAAGGTTTTAAAATGGCCACAGAAAGCATGGCAAAAGGAGCAGCAAGCAGCTCGAGTTGCCTGTTTGTATAATGTGGGAGGATACAGGGGCTGTGAGTCAGACCTGCCAATCAAAGGGAGTTTCCCTCTCGGCACTTGAAGTTGTTTATTGACTTAAGCAATTGCCCACTTGAGAATTGACCGCAGGACAATCGATTTGAAACTGCTTCTGTTTACATAGCCATTCAAAGCATTCACAGACAATGATACATTGAAACTGTGGAAAGGATTTTGATCTGCTACAGTTTAAGAACTGAATGGGTTTAAATCGCCCATTAGTCTGGACAATAGAGCAGTTGTATTCCCTTTTGTTTCAGCCCAGGTAAACTCCGGATGTGGGCGGGAACATTTTGGCCCCACAGTGCAGACACACTAACCCAGTCCAACCACTGTGAGTTAGCCAATCACAGCTTTTCTCTTGTGAATTGGAACTTTTTGGGCGCAAATTTTCCAGACAGGCAAACAGCAGGGGGGAGGGGGGGCTTACCAGGTATGTATATGACTCTGCATAGACTTACTGAGCCTGGCCATCGAAAAATGCAGACACAGACAAAACTGGCTGCCAAGAGAGGACAGGATATGCTCTCACTGCAGTCAGGGAGTGGTGGAGACAGAGATGCACTTCCTCACAGCTTGTGGAAAATATCAGGGCATAAGGGGGAATTTCTACCCAAAATTCACAAAAATATGCCCGGAATTCAAAAATTTGAATGACGACCAAAAACTCCCATACCTATTAGGGGAAGAGAGAAATTGTGTATCCTTAGCGGCACACTATGTTACAACTTGCCATAAACAGAGGGACAACCATTAAATCTAAGAATAGAGTATATACAAATTATATGAATGTATATTTATACACTCATGGATATATCTGTTTATACACTGTATGTATAGATCCGCGTTTATGTGTTCAACCATAAATGTTTTTCGATGCTTTGGCAACATAAGATGTACCTTGTCATGCCAATAAAGCGATTTGTATTGAATTGAATTGAATTGATAGCTCCTGAGAAGCTATGGCTCTCTCTTTACTTTCTGGGACCACAGGTGAGCCTCTCTCTCTCTCTCTCTCTCTCTTACTTCGCTGGACCACAGGTGAGCCTCTCTCTCTCTCTCTCTCTCACTTCGCTGGACCACATGTGAGCCTCTTTCTCTCTCTCTCTCTCACTTCACTGGACCACAGGTGAGCCTCTCTCTCTCTCTCTCTCTCTCACTTCGCTGGACCACATGTGAGCCTCTTTCTCTCTCTCTCTCTCACTTCGCTGGACCACAGGTGAGCCTCTCTCTCTCTCTCTCTCTCTCACTTCGCTGGACCACAGGTGAGCCTCTCTCTCTCTCTCTTACTTCGCTGGACCACAGGTGAGCCTCTCTCTCTCTCTCTCTCTCACTTCGCTGGACCACAGGTGAGCCTCTCTCTCTCTCTCTCTCTCTCTCTCTCTCTCTCTCACTTCGCTGGACCACAGGTGAGCCTCTCTCTCTCTCTCTCTCTCACTTCGCTGGACCACAGGTGAGCCTCTCTCTCTCTCACTTCGCTGGACCACAGGTGAGCAGGGTTTCTGACTCCTCAGTAAAGCAACCTAGTAAGGAGTTGGGGGATGGTAATTAAGGGGATATTGCTAAGATTGTTTAATCAACATTGTAGCCACTTACCCCTCATTTTTACCATCTGCATTCCCCCATTTAAGCAATTTTACTGTAATTACTGTGTTCGTGTGGTATAGTTTGATATTTGATTATAGTTTCTTTTAGTTAATAAAGCTTGATTTTTCTCTCATCCAAACCACGTGTCCGTTTTAATATCATTAATTATAAGTCCTTCAGTCAGAACTGGAAGGTGGGGTAGCGATTCGAAACCGCTGTTTTAAAATTGGTTTATTTGGAATTGGCCAGAGTGCAGGCAAAGGCTGCAAGACCAGGTGAATTACCTTAAACCAGTTAAAAGAAGCCCCCCTACACTGGGTCATAGTGACAAACTCCAGTAAGGATGGCCAAAGGACATCCTCCATCTTCACTGCAGTTGTGATCAAACACATCACTCTTTCACACAGGATGACTAATTCTTCATCCGTTACTGGGTCTGGCTGATGATTGGGTGGTACCAGGGTCCCTGAACCGATGGGTGCTGCACACTGTTGGATGAGGAATTGCACCATTGCCTTTCCTCCCTCGGGCTCAAGGTAACCTTGCTTGGCCATGACACAGATTACCTGGGCAATGAGCTTCTTCTCCCGATTGCTGCTCATGTTGAGAAGGATTGGTTTTATTGCAGCCACAATCTGAGCCTTCTTCCTCTCCAAGTGCAATGACACCCATGTGATGAGATGCTTCAGTACAGTCAGTGTTCCTACTCTCATTCGTTGGTCAACGTTCTCTAACTGGGACAGGAGAAATTCCACTATTTCGTCTGCATAAGCTGGAGCCAGAACTCTGAAAGAGTGAAGGATCTCAATCTGGTTCTTCGGAGCAAGATCATCAGTAGACTCCAGCGAAACGCAAATCTGCTGGTGGAGCTTGTTAAGAAGGATGTCCATTTGTGATTTTAGCTTGAGACACTTTATCACTGTCACAACATCCATCTGATGCAGAAATGCACAGTTTGTATCACTTTGCTGTATTTTGTCCAGCCCAGGGTTTCTGTGTTGTCATGGTTTTCATTGTGAGGCCAGGTTACATAAGCCCTCAGTTGTGATGTGGCCCTGGGTCATGTGCCCATATAAGTCCTGCCAGCTCTTTGTGTCAGTTTAAGGTGGGTGCTGGGGTTAAGGCCCAGACCTGAGACACAGACCACATGGACAAGGCAACATTCCCAACCCTTGGCAGCCATACTGGATTGAGCAGCTGTTTGTTCCTAATGAAGAACCCACCACACCACAGACACTCAAAGTACTTGTGACAAAAGATGAGGAAGTGGGAGTGTTGGCCAGACATTTCCAGCAGAATTGCCCCAAATTGGCATCTTCATGTGTCAGGGATTGAAGCTGCTTAATGATGTCATCAGGAAGTTGCTATGACATCAGAACGGCCCGTTGTGATATCAGAGCGGCCCGTTGTGACAGCAGAGCGGCCCGTTGTGACATCAGAGCGGCCGTTGTGACATCAGAGCGGCTTTTGTGACATCAGAGCGCTCCATTATGACATCAGAGCGGCCCGTTGTGACATCAGAGCGGCCCGTTGTGACATTTGTTCCACTCTTGTCGCCTTTAAAATTCTTGTTGTCTATTGCCAACCACCCCGGATTTCTCACCCACATATCCGCCCTGCTTTCGTCCTTCAGCCTCTGCACTCAGTGACTCCTCATCCTCGCTCATTTCAATCTCCATCTCAACTCCCCTTGTCTTTTTGCCTCTGATTTTACTGCCCTCCTGTTGTCCTTTAAACACCCCTACCCATCATGTCCACCCCTCTACTATGCCATCTCTCCTGGCCTCACTGCTTGCATGGTCTCAATCACTGACAAGGCCATCTCTGACCATTCATTCGATCACAAAAACCCCCTACCACCTTCCAACCCTATTTCCATCTGTGTCCACCCCTGCAAAAAAACTCTTACAAGAAGAGAGGAACATTGGGGACAGAAGGAGGCCATTCAGCCCCTCGGGAGTTCTCTGCCATTCAATGAGATCCTGGCTGATCTGTACCTCAACTCCACTCCCCCACCATTGCTCCAGGTGCCTTCATAACCTCACCCAACAAAAACCCATCAGTCTGGTTTCACTGATCAACGATTGATGTCGCCCCATTATGCAGCACCTATTCAGATAGAGGTCTGTCGCTCTCCACTCACCCAGCATCAACCACAAAAACTTATATTAACAGAGCGTCTTTAAAGCAGTAAAACGTCCCAAGGTGCTTCACAGGAGTTTCATTAAACTAAATTTGGCACCGAGCCAAACAGGGAGAAATTAGGGCAGGTGACCAAAAGCTTGGTCAAAGAGGTAGCATTTAAGGAGCATCTTAAAGGAGGAAAGAGAGGTGGAGAGATTTAGGGAGGGAATTCCAGAGCTTAGGGCCTTGGCATCTGAAGGCACGGCCACCAATGGTGGAGCAATTAAAATCAGGGATGTTCAAGAGGCCAGAATTAGAGGAATGCAGATATCTCGGGGGGTTGTGGGGCTGGAAGAGATTACAGAGATAGGGAGGGGAGAGGCCATGGAGGGATTTGAAAACAAGGATGAGAATTTTAATATCGAGGTGTTGCTTAACCACGAGCCAATGTAGGTCAGTGAGCACAGGGGTGACAGGTGAATGGGACTTGCTGTGATTAAGGACACGGGCAGCCGAGTTTGGATGACCTCAAGTTTGCGTAGGGTAGAACGTGGGAGGCCAGCCAGGAGTGCATTGGAATAGTCAAGCCGAGAGTTAACAAAGGCATGGATGAGAGTTTCAGCAGCAGACGAGCTGCGGCAGGGATGGAGGTGGGCGAGAGTGCTACCCACAGAGCCACGAATGACACTAAATAATTGTACATTTCTACAATCAAATGTCTTTGAATTGTACAAGAGAATATGTTTGACCAGCCTGAGGGAGGGGCAGGGGGAATGGGAAGGTTTATCATCTCACTCTGTCACTTTTTCCAGTGTCTTGACCTCTGTCTGACATACAGTGACAAGTATTAAGATGCTCGACCTCTCATCTCTCGTCAGTCTGGGTTGCAGTTGGAGGGCTACAATTGGCCCCAGGATAGGAAGGAGATAAATATCAATCAGGGTCACATTCTTGATCAATATCCAGAGACTCCAGCTGACAAGTGTACAAGTGTCTATCAGGAGATGACAACGTACAAACGTCAGCACAAAAGGGTGAATCATACACCTATTCAGGTGAGGCATGTCAGTGCTGGCATCGAACACACCTGGTCAGGTACAGAAATGGTTAGATACAGAGTAAAGCTCCCTCTACACTGTCCCATCAAACACGCCCAGGGCACGTACAGTAGGGGTTAAATACAGAGTAAAGTTCCCTCCACACTGTCACCATCACCTTCTAAAGGGCAATGAGGGATGGGCAATAAAAGCTGGCTTGTCAGCGATGCCCACTGGTTTATGCAAATAGATTACGAGTTAGATGTACCTGCCCTGGGAGTGTTTGATGGGCCAGTGTAGAGGGAGCTTCACTCTGTATCTAATCTGTGCTGAACCTGCCCTGGGAGTGTTTGATGGGATAGTGTAGAGGGCGCTTCACTCTGTATCTAACCCATGCTGTACCTGCCCTGGGAGTGTTTGATGGGACAGTGTAGAGGGAGCTTTACTCTGTATCTAACCCGTGCTGTACCTGCCCTGGGAGTGTTTGATGGGACAGTGTAGAGGGAGCTTCACTCTGTATCTAACCCGTGCTGTACCTGCCCTGGGAGTGTTTGGTGGGACAGTGTAGAGGGAGCTTCACTCTGTATCTAACCCGTGCTGTACCTGCCCTGGGAGTGTTTGATGGGCCAGTGTAGAGGGAGCTTCACTCTGTATCTAACCCGTGCTGTACCTGCCCTGGGAGTGTTTGATGGGCCAGTGTAGAGGGAGCTCTACGCTGTATCTAACCCGTGCTGTACCTGCCCTGGGAGTGTTTGATGGGACAGTGTAGAGGGAGCTTCACTCTGTATCTAACCCGTGCTGTACCTGCCCTGGGAGTCTTTGATGGGACAGTGTAGAGGGAGCTTCACTCTGTATCTAACCCGTGCTGTACCTGCCCTGGGAGTGTTTGATGGGACAGTGTAGAGGGAGCTTTACTCTGTATCTAACCCGTGCTGTACCTGCCCTGGGAGTGTTTGATGGGACAGTGTAGAGGGAGCGTCACTCTGTATCTAACCCGTGCTGTACCTGCCCTGGGAGTGTTTGATGGGACAGTGTAGAGGAAGCTTCACTCTGTATCTAACCCGTGCTGTACCTGCCCTGGGAGTCTTTGATGGGAAAGTTTAGAGGGAAATTTACTCGGTATCTAACCTGTGCTGACCCTGCCCTGGGAGTGTTTGATGGGACAGTGTAGAGGGAGCTTTACTCTGTATCTAACCCGTGCTGTAACTGCCCTGGGAGTGTTTAATGGGTCAGTGTAGAGGTAACTTTACTCTGTATCTAACCCGAGCTGTACCTGCCCTGTGTGTCTTTGATGCGACAGTGTAGAGGGAGCTTTACTCTGTATCTAACCCGTGCTTTATCTGGCCTGGGAATGTTTGATGGGACACGGTAGAGGGAGCTTCACCCTGTATTGAACACATGATGTACCTGCCCTGCGAGTGCTTGATGGGACAGTGTAGACAAGCTTTATTCTTTATCGAACCTGTGCTGTACCTTCCCTGGGGGTGTTTGATGCGACAATGTAGTGGGAGCTTTACTCTGCATCTAACCGGTGCAGTACCTGCCCTGTGTGTATTTGATGGGACAGTGTACAGGCAGCTTTATTCTTTATCGAACCTGTGCTGTACCTTCCCTGGGAGTGTTTGATGGGATAGTGTAGAGGGTGCTTTACTCTGCATCTAATCTGTGCTGTACCTGCCCTGGGAGTGTTTGATGGGACAGTGTAGAGGGAGCGTCACTCTGTATCTAACCCGTGCTGTACCTGCCCTGGGAGTGTTTGATGGGACAGTGTAGAGGAAGCTTCACTCTGTATCTAACCCGTGCTGTACCTGCCCTGGGAGTCTTTGATGGGAAAGTTTAGAGGGAAATTTACTCGGTATCTAACCTGTGCTGACCCTGCCCTGGGAGTGTTTGATGGGACAGTGTAGAGGGAGCTTTACTCTGTATCTAACCCGTGCTGTAACTGCCCTGGGAGTGTTTAATGGGTCAGTGTAGAGGTAACTTTACTCTGTATCTAACCCGAGCTGTACCTGCCCTGTGTGTCTTTGATGCGACAGTGTAGAGGGAGCTTTACTCTGTATCTAACCCGTGCTTTATCTGGCCTGGGAATGTTTGATGGGACACGGTAGAGGGAGCTTCACCCTGTATTGAACACATGATGTACCTGCCCTGCGAGTGCTTGATGGGACAGTGTAGACAAGCTTTATTCTTTATCGAACCTGTGCTGTACCTTCCCTGGGGGTGTTTGATGCGACAATGTAGTGGGAGCTTTACTCTGCATCTAACCGGTGCAGTACCTGCCCTGTGTGTATTTGATGGGACAGTGTACAGGCAGCTTTATTCTTTATCGAACCTGTGCTGTACCTTCCCTGGGAGTGTTTGATGGGATAGTGTAGAGGGTGCTTTACTCTGCATCTAATCTGTGCTGAACCTGCCCTGGGAGTGTTTGATGGGACAGTGTAAAGGGAGGTTTACTCTGTATCTAACCCATGCTGAACCTGCCCTGGGAGTGTTTGATGGGAAAGTGTAGCGTGTGCTTAACTCTGTATCTAACCCATGCTGAACCTGTCCTGGCAGTGTTTGATGGGACAGTGTAGAGGGAGCTTCACCCTGTATCGAACACATGATGTACCTGCTCTGGGAGTGCTTGATGGGACAGTGTAGAGGGAGCTTTCTTCTTTATCGAACCTGTGCTGTACCTTCCCTGCGAATGTTTGATGGGACAGTGTAGAGGGAGATTTACTCTTAATCTAACCTGTGCTGTACCTTCCCAGGGAGCGTTTGATGCAACAGTGTGGAGGGAGCTTTACTCTGTAGTTAACCTGTGCTGTACCTGCCCTGGGATTGTTTGATGGGACAGTGTAGAGTGAGCTTTACTCTTAATCTAACCTGTGCTGTACCTTCCCTGGGAGTGTTTGATGCAACAGTGTGGAGGGAGCTTTACTCTGTATCTAACCCATCCTGTAACAGCCCTGGGAGTGTTTGATGGGAACGTGTAGAGGGAACTTTACTCTGTATCGAACCTGTGCTGTACCTTCCCTGGGGGTGTTTGATGCAACAGTATAGAGGGAGCTTTACTCTGTATCTAATCCGTGCTGAACCTGCCCTGGGAGTGTTTGATGGGACAGTGTAGAGGGAGCTTTACTCTGTATCTAACCAGTGCTGTAACTGCCCTGGTGTGGCAGAGCCACTAAGGGACTCTGATCAACTGTATATAATTCCCTTTAACAATGTGTTAGCTACAGCCTGAATCTGTATCTTTGTATATACTGTTTGCATGTACAGAGCGTGGTCCCTTTAAGAGCGTGGGCAAACACGATGACATCACGCCGTTCATCACGTGATCCCCAATGGCAGGAAAAACGTGATGACTTCATGACGCCAGCCACGGGACCGCCGAGGCAGTCCTCCTGGAGCCTCCGAACTGATAAGACCTGTATTCGTAGCTCTCTTGCGTTTGTTTGTTAAACTCAGTTAGTTTTACATTAAACATCTTTTGATTGATCGCCTGAGTCGACCTCAGTCTCTTGATAGGAACTGAACATTCCTACATTGGTGACCCCAACTTTTGCGAACGGTTTTCGCAGAATGGACGAGCAATGGAAACAAACGCCGTTGCATTGAAGCTACCGCAATTCTGGGAGCAACAAGCGGCCTCGTGGTTCATCCAGGTTGAAGCCCAGTTTGCACTACGGAACATCGTTGCGGATCAGACCCGATACTTTTACGTGGTCTCCGCACTTGGCAGCTCCACTGCCTCACGGATCGTCAGTCTGCTTGAGAACCCCCGGACGACCGCAAGTATGAAACACTCAAGACGCGCTTGTTACAGGTCTTCGGGCTCACGAAGTCGGAGCGCGCCCGCCGACTGCTCGCTATGCCCGGCCTCGGGGACTCCAAGCCATCTGAGCTTATGAGCCAAATGCTCACGCTCCTTGGCTCCGAACCGGAATGCTTCCTCTTTAGGGAGCTCTTCCTCAGTCAGTTACCGGAGCAAGTACAAGCTGCCCTGGCCAGGTCCGAAGTCACAGACTGCGCAGCGCTTGCTGCCAAAGCGGACAAGATTTTCGTGGTGACGCAGCAGTACTGCGCTGCCACGAGGCGCCCATCCCCCACAGACACCGCCCCAGCTCCTCAACCTTCGAGGCTGTGCTTCTACCACGCGCGGTTTGGCGCGAAAGCCAGATGTTGCTGCCCTCCCTGCAGCTTCTCTCCCAAAAAAAAACAACTGCAACCCCGGCAAAAGAAGAACAGGTCTGACGGGTGCCCCGCGGCTGCGATGGCAATCGGAAATGCTGGCAAGCTGCTGTTCATCACCGATTCCATCTCTGGTCGGCGATTCCTATGAGTCTATCAATCTCAGTCTTTGACGATCTAATTCTCCTAATATCCATGTCCTTTTGGGAAGGCGTTCCAGATTTCCACTACCCACTGTGTGAAAAAGTGCTTCCTGATTTCACTCCTGAATGCCTAGCTCTAATTTTAAGATATAACAACAGAAAATGCTGGAAAAACTCAGCAGGCCAGGCAATATCTGTAGAGAGAAAATAGAGTCAACGTTTTGGGTCAAAACCCTTTGTCAAGACTGAAAAAACACAGGAAATGAAACAGATTAAAAGGCCAGGCTGGGAGAGAATGGAAGAGAAGTGAAGAGACATTAAGAGGTATTCAAAACCAGACGAGATGGTGATCGGACTAGTGGAGACAAAAGACGGCTCTAGATTAGGTGTGAAATGCGCTGGCAGAGTGAGAGACAGCTGCCATGTGGGAGAGAGAAAAAGGGGGGGAAGGGCCAAAACAAAGGTGTGGATAAAAAATATAAGTAAAAATGTAATAGGGGCCGAGGTTATGATCTGAAATTGTTGAACTCGATATTGAGTCCGGAAGGCTGCAAAGTGCCTAATCGGAAGATGAGGTGCTGTTCCTCGAGTTTACGTTGAGCTTCCATGGAACAATGCAAGAGCCCGAGTACAGTGAGGTCTGAGTGGGAATGGGGCGGTGAATTAAAATGACAGGCGACCGGAAGCTCGGGGTCATCCTTACGGACTGAACGGAGGTGTTCCGCAAAGCGGTCACCCAATCTGCGTTTGGTCTCCCCAATGTAGAGGAGACCGCATCGTGAGCAGCGAATACAGTATACTAGATTGCAAGAAGTACAAGTAAATCGCTGTTTCACCTGGAAGGGGTGTTTGGGGCCCTGGACAGTGGGAAGGGGGTAGGTATAAGGGCATGTGTTGCATCTCCTGCGCTTGCACGGGAAGGTGCCGGGCAAAGGGGAAGGGGTGCTGGGGGTGATAGAGGAGTGGACTAGGGTGTCTCAGAGGGAGCGGTCCCTATGGAATGCTGAAAGGGGCGGGGAGAGGAAGATGCGTTTGGTGGTGGGATCACTTTGGAGGTGGCGGAAATGGCGGAGGATGATCCGTGGAATGTGGAAGCTGGTGGGGTGAAAGGTGAGGACAAGGGGAACCCTATCGTGGTTCTGGGAGGGAGGGGCAGGGTGAGGGCAGAAGTGCGGGAGATAGAACGGACACGGTGGAGGGCCGTTTCAACCACGGTAGAGGGGAATCCTCGGTTGAGGAAAAAGGAAGACATGTCGGAAGCACTGGTGTGGAAGGTGGCATCGTCGGAGCAGATGCGGCGGAGATGGAGAAACTGGGAGAATGGAATAGAGTCCTTACAGGAGGCGGGGTGGGAGGAAGTGTAGTCCAGGTAGCTGTGGGAGTCAGTGGGCTTGTAGTGAATGTTGGTCAATAACCTATCCCCAGAGATGGAGACGGAGAAGTCGAGGAAGTGAAGGGAAGAGTCGGAGATGGACCATGTGAAGGTAAGGGAAGGGTGGAAATTGGAGGCAAAGTGAATGAAATTGTCTAGTTCAGGGCGAGAGCAGGAAACGGCACCGATATAGTCATCAATGTACCGGAAAAAGAGGTGAGGGAGGGGACCCGAGTAGGACTGGAACAAAGAGTGTTCCACATATCCCACGAAAAGGCAGGCATAGCTAGGACCCATGCGGGTACCCATAGCAACACCTTTGATTTGGAGGAAGTGAGTGGAGTCAAAGGAGAAGTTGTTCAATGTGAGAACAAGTTCAGCCAGGCGGAGGAAGGTAGTGGTGGACAGGACCGGGACCGATGTCCTAGGGGGAGTGTTTGTTAGTGCTGTTGGAGAGGGTTTAAACTAAAATGGCAGGAGCTTGGGAACCTGTACAGTGAGACAGAGGAAAGGGAAGCAAGGATAGAAACAAAAGACAGGAAGGAGAAAAGCAAAAGTGGAAGGCAGGGAAATCAAGGGTGTAAATCAAATGGCCACAGTAAATAATAATTCTAAAAGGACTAAGAGTGTTAAAGAAACAAGCCTGAAGGCTTTGTGTCTTAATGTGAGGAGCATTCGTAATAAGGTGGATGAATTAGCTGCACAAATAGATGTAAACGGATATGATATAATTGGGATTACGGAGACATGGCTCCAGAGTGACCAAGGCTGGGAATTCAACATCCAGAGGTATTCAATATTCAGGAAGGACAGGCAAAAGGGAAAAGGAGATGGGGTAGCGTTGCTGGTTAAAGAGGAGATTATATCCTCTTGTTCTTGATTTCCCCACCAGAGGAAATAGTTTCTCCGGGCTGGATTTTCGGAAGTTTGGGTTTCCAGTCATGCTGTGGAGTTTCATTGCTAAATTAATGTACCCTGACCAGATGGCATTGATCCCTGCAAGGCCCTCTTTGATAATTCTGGTCGGATTCTCAGCGTGATGCATGATGCGAGTTCCTGCAGTGATTATGTATTGGTGCTCTCATTAACTGCTGGAAAGTCATTCATCTGAGTCAAGTGGTCTTTCTAGAGAGTGGAGTTGAAATTAACGAGGTTCGGGGAGGTCCATATCCAATGGTTTTCGTGCTTTGCTCTCATCCTCATTATGTGCTAGTGACCATTGGCATCATGAGATAATTACGGATGAGGGGAGGTCATTAGGCCCAGATTTTTCATCCATTCAGAAAGACCCTCCATTGAAGTGTCCAACTGGTTCCTCAATGATAGCAGAATCTTCACTTCCATTACTCTATCCAGCAGCCCATTCCCATTGCAAGACGTCCTTACTCTTATACTCCAATCCCCTTGCAATAAAGGCCAACATGCCATTTGCCTTCCTTATTGCTACCTGCATGCTAGCTTTCTGTGTTTCTTACACGAGGACACCCAATCTCTCAATTGTACAGGGCCTTGTTGAGACCACACCTGGAGTACTGTGCACAGTTTTGGTCTCCTTATCTAATGGAAGGATATACAGTACTTGCCTTAGAGACGGTGCAACGAAGGTTCACTAGATTGATTCCTGAAATGAGAGGGTTGTCCTATGATGAGAGATTGTGTGGAGTGGGCATATACTCTCTGGAGTTTGGAGGAATGAGAGGTGATCGCATTAAGGCATGCAGGATTCTGAAGGGGATTGACAGGGTAGATGCTGAGAGGTTGTTTCCCCTGGCTGGAGTGTCTAGAACTAAGGGGCATAGTCTCAGGATAAGGGGTCGGCCATTTAAGACCGAGATGAGGAGGAATTTCTTCACTCAGAGGGTTGTGAATCTCTGGAATTCTCTGCCCCAGAGGGCTGTGGATGCTGAGTCTTTGAGTATATTCAAGGCTGAGATCGAGAGATTTTTGGACCCTAGAGGAATCAAGGGCAGGAAAGTGGAGTTGAGGTCGATGATCAGCCATGATCTTATTGAATGGCGGAGCAGGCTCGAGGGTCCGAATGGCCTACTCCTGCTCTTATTTCTTATGTTCTTATGTGTTTCTCACTCTTTGTGTGAAGAAGAACTTCCTAATATCGGTTCTAAGTTTACCTTTTTCTAGTTTGAACCTATGTCCCCTTCTTCTACTCATGCAATTTACTTGAAAATAATTTTCCAGGTATCCTCTTTCCATAACCACAATTATTTTACACTCAACATCTCCTTTCAAGGCTGAAATGGCCAAAGACTCCATAGGTCGGACCTCCGCCACTAGGGGCCAGTCTTGTAGCTTTTTCCTGCACCACCTCCAGCTCTTGAATTCCTTACTTGTGCCTCAATGACCTGAACTGAACACAGAACTCAAGGTGCGGTCTGACCAGAGCTCTGGAAAGTTTGATCATGACTTCTTCTGGCTTGTACTCTACTGTTTTGACTACATTATAACAGTACGTTATTGGCTGTAAAGCACTTTGAGATGTCCTGAGGTTATGAAAGATGCTATAGAAATGTAAGTTCTTTCTCTTCCTTCTATTAGTTTAACATTCTATTGATTTTGTTGATTATTGCTCTGCTTTGGTTGGACATGCTGAGTGTTGATTTCACTATGGGGGCAAAATTCGGTTGATTTGCGCCTCCCGTTAGGGCCCTAAGAGGGTGCTAACGGGGCGCAAAGCAACTAGCGCCTAGGCGTGGCGCCGCTAACACCTCTCGCGAAATTCAGCAGGAGGTTAGCGGCGGCAGTAGCTGGTAGCGCCCCGCGGCCCCGTGCCTCCGGCGATGATGTCATCGCCACGCGCAGCGCCTTGCCCCGCACCCCGACCGCAAACTTCGGTCGCGCCCCCTGACTTACCGCCGGACGCTATGTCCGACAGGGTATGGGGTGCTGCTGCATATAGCGCCGCGATATTCCCTGGGAGCGCCCCAAGAGGGAGGGGCAACGCTTCCAGTAGCGCCCTGTCTCCTGCTTGGGGCGCAACCATTGAATTTCGGGCACGGGGGCGCTAACTTTTTCGGGGCAACCGAATTTTTGCCCCTAAGACTCCCAGATCTCTTTTAACTTCACCCTTAACTATTTCAACACCATTCATGGAGAATATGGGCTGGATTTTGTCATTAGGGGCGGGCTGGGGACGTGTCAGTTGGTCGGCGTGTCAGGACCCCGCCTCCGATGTGAGGCAGGACAAAAGTGCGATTTTGCCCTAATTGGGCACTTGATTTCCAGCGTGTGGGAACCCCTGGCCCAATGAGTGTTTTGATACTGAAACTCGCCTCTGATGACGTCATCTATGCAGCTGGATTTAAGGCCTGCAAGCAGCCTTGGTTCTTTTTCAGCCCTACAACTTTATCAACATATACTTCTGAGGGATTTCTACTGCAACTATGTCCAGCACCAGACCAAAGTGTGCGCCCGGGTTCGATGAGGCCTCCCTCCAATCTCTGGTGGAAGGAGCAAGAGCAAACAAGGGAGGAAAAAGCCTCCACAACAGACCAAAGCTGTGTGGCTGCAAGTGGCACAGGAGGTGAATGTGATTTCAATGTGCAGCAGAACCTGGCTGCAGTGCAGAAAGAGGTTTCATGATCTTCTCCGCAAAGGAAAAGTGAGTATTACATCCCCATGACCCTCAATCTGATCCCCATCGCCTCTCATCACCAGCACTCTGCTTTGTCAACCTCCTCCTCCACATCCTTACATCCCTGCACCTTTACCCATTCCCTCTCTCTGTATGTTCACATTCACTTAACTATTCGACTATGCAGCCCGCACACTCCCTATCACTGTGATGCTATGACAACAACTTACAACACACAGGGAGGGCCCTTGGTCTTGGCACCTCACTCCATCTTTGTGTTCTTCTAAGCATCTATGCTATGGATTCTCTACACTCACTCCTTCATTCTCACTCAAACTCCACTTGTGTCCCTCATTGCAGGAAAAGAGAGCCCACAATAAGAGGGAAAGGGCGAGGACAGGAGGGCCACCTCAATAGCCCAGCTCACCACTGCAGAGGAGGCAGCCCTGGAGATCGTGGGAGTGGAGGAGGATGTGCAAGCGGGGATGGACAGACGGGCGCATCAGAGCAAGCTGGTGACAGAATAGTTTTTCATCTCTCTCATTGACATTGCATGAGTGACTGATAATAATTCTGATGCTCTAACAGATTGATTTATGATCATCTGCACAATTTAATGTGCATGCAACGTTTATCTCACATCTCTGACTCTTTCCTTTACTCCCCCACAGGACCAGCCACAGCCCCCCTCCCCACTGTCCAGGAGGAACAGCCTGAGTCCCCAGACTCCTCAGAGGAAGCTACAACCTCTGAGGGCGCTGCGTCAGCAGAATTCAGCGCACCCAGCACCAGCGCAGACATTCATACCTCAGTGGGACCTTCGGGAGATAGAGTAGAGTTGTCACCTGGTGTATCACAAGTGAGCATTAGCAGATGGTGGAGACAGGGACAGCAGTGGAGAGTACTCGTCGGAGGGCGCAGGACTCTCCCAGCTCGGCTCCTCTGCATGTTGACTCTGTGCCTCCGGGTCCATCCTGAAGGAGAGTGGTGCTGGAACTCCAGGAACAGGTGCAGGAGTCTCTGACAGGTTTTGTCTCCAGGGTCGCTGCAAGTGTGGAGCGAATGGAGGAGTCCATCGCTAACATGAGCAGAGCCTTTGTGGAGGCATTGGCGCATGAACGCCTCACCACGGAAAGGATGGCAACCTCCGTGGAAAGGATGGCTACCTCCATGGTAAGGCTGGCTACCATAGAGGAGAGGATGGCTATGGTAGAGGAGAGGATGGCTACGGCCATGGAGGAGCTTAATCGCCAGGGTCTTGAAAACATGGTAATTGTTCAGAATAGAGTGACATCTCTTGAGGAGCGATGGACAGCTATTGAGCAGAGAAATCAGACCTTCATGGAAGCCCTCTAGAATAGTACTTCCAGTGCAGAAACGGATCCTGCTGGCCCCCCTGAAGTGCAGCAAGGTGCTGTCAAGCCACTTGCTAGCTCTGAAGTGGGGCTGACCCATGAGAGGGATGTTGGTGGCAGAGAACAAGGAAGTGGGGGCTCCTCTCCAAGCGCTCACATGACTATGCCACTGCAGAGCCCTACCACCGTCCTCACCCAACTGAGATGGGCGTCTCAGCCCCTGCACAGCCGCAGGTGCAGCAGACTGTTGACGAGCCCTCACAGGCTCGCAACCCCAGAGGATGCCCACCAACGGTGTTGAGGCAGGAGCAGCATGAAAGTGAGCAAGGGGCCTCCGCATCTGCTGAAGCCACAGGGGAAGCACCACGTAAGAGGAAAATAAAGCACAAGTAGTCACTTGGGTATTCTCACAGAACTCACAGAAACCCCACAGTGCAGATAGAGGCCATTTCGGCCCATCGAGCCTGCACCGACACATATCCCACCCGATCCCCGTAACCCCTACACCAACACATATCCCACATATTTAATCCCCCTAACACTAAGGGTCAATTTATCATAGTCAATCAACCTAACCCGCACATCTTTGGACTGTGGGAGGAAACCGGAGCACCCGGAGAAAACCCACGCAAACACGGGGAGAATGTGCAAACTCCACACAGACAGTCACCCGAGGCCGGATTCGAACCCGGGTCCCTGGCGCTGTGAGGCAACAGTGCTAACCACTATGCCACCGTGCTGCTGCTGTGTTTATTTATGAAATGCCATCCGTTGATTGTTGTGATGGCAAACTGTTGAAGTTGTGGCCTGTGTCATTTTGCAAATGGGACTTCCACATTGAGGGCTTAGGGCAACTTGCAATTGTCAGTATGGTGGTCAGAGTGATAGGAATCCGCAGGTTCCTGGCCATTGTCGATGCTCTGGTAAGAAGGTGCGAGGCAAAAGTGTTTGATTGGCCAGGCTAAGCAAATCTGGCCAAGATGAGTGTGTGCCTTGCATCCCGGGCAGCAATGTGCTCACATGCTGCTGCCGCTGGTTGATGGGCCTCCGCAAGCTGTTCGTTTTTGCTCTCCTCCTCCTCCTCCTCCTCCTCCACCTCATCTGAGGAGGCTATGTGATGAGCCACTTGTTCCTCAGGCATCTGCAAGCTACGATGTTGTGCCATGTTGTGAAGTGCACAGCAGACCATGATTCTGGAGACCCTGGCTGCTGAGTACTGCAGAGCTCCACCTGATCTATCCAGGCATCTGAAGCGCATCTTCAGCAAGCCGATGGTTTGCTCGATAATGGATCTGGTGGAAATGTGGCTGGAATTGTAGCGCTCCTCAGCTTCGTTGGATGGGCTCCTCAATGGCATCATTAGTCACGTCTTCAGGGGATAGCCCTAGTCTCGAAGTAGCCATCTGAAAAGTTGATCTGGTGGACTGAAGAGCGGAGGCACACTAGACTACCGCAGGATGAAGGAGTCATGGCAACTGCCAGGGTACTTGGCGCAAACATGCAAAATTTCCTTATTGTGGTCACACACCAGCTGTATGTTGGGGAGTGGAAGCTCTTGCGGATTATGATGGGGTGCCTTAAGGGCCACATGTGTGCAGTCAACGACGCCCTGCACCCTTGGAAAGCCTGCCAGATTAGCAAATCCAACTGCACGCGCGTTTACACTTGCTTGATCCTTGGAGAAGTTGATGTAACTGTGTGCGATGGCAAAGAGGGTATCGGTTACCTGCGTGATGCAAATGTGTACGGCTGCCTGGGAGATGCCGCTGATGTCTGCTGCTGATCCCTGGAATGAGCCTGAAGCAAAAAAGTTGAGTGCGGTGGTGACTTTGACGGCAACTGGTAAGGGGTGTCCACCTGCTCCTCTGGGCTCCAGGTCTTGCTGCAGCATTGCGCAGATGTCACCCACTACCTCTCGCGAAAGTCTGAGCCTCCTTTGGCACTGCTGCTCAGTCATGTTGAGGTAGCTGATCCTCTGTCTGTAGACCCTGTTTTGGGGGTATCTCCTGCGTTGACGTGCTTCCATGCGCTGGCGCTTTCTGGCCTCTGCAGCTTCAGGTGGGTGAGCAGCAGCTTGGAGCTCCTGCTGTAGGTGCTGCTGTTGTTCAGGGTTCTGCTGCTGCCACGGCTGGTCTTCATCCGAATCTGATGTCTAGGAGAAAAGGAAATAAATGGTTCCCATTCTTCTGGTATATACCTCAGTTGAGGAAGCGCTCAGTCAAGGTGGGGAGAGGGGTTTCCCAGGAGGTCACACTGGAGATGGGTGTTAGGCTCCAAACTTCCACAACAATGAGTAGGCCTGCTAAAAGTTCTCCCAGACCTGAGACAACAAAGTTCTGCCACCTGCAAATGATGATTGCTGAAAACTCCTTTTTAATGGTGGAGCTGCAGCTGTTAGTAAGCAATCCGCTTGTGAGGCCGCCAGGATTCACTGGCGTGTTCCAGAGGAGGCGTGCAGCACGGGGGAAATGTGTTAAATTCAGAAAGGCCTCTCAAAATGGGATTATAGAGGCACTTAACTGGTTGTTAAGTGCCTTAAGGGCCTATCCTGCCTCTTGGAGGTGAGATGGAAATGGGGTCTGAAACCCTGATTCTGGGAAAATTGCTCGGAGGCGGGATCGGATCCGACTGCCATTTTCTTGCGATTTCAACATCTCACACGCCTCCAATCCTGCCTCCTCGAGCCTGGCAAAATCGAGCCCATAATATGTGTTGCCTACTTTTCCTCCCTATCACCTTACATTTGTCTGCAATGTTTCTTCCTGCTTACACATTTTGCCCAACTCATTCTCCTCTGAGTCCATTACCCTCCCAGTTTGGTAACATCTTGCAACTTAGCAACTTTGCATTGAGATTCGGGGGGCGGTTTCCCCAGCCCTGAGGAGGTGGGTTTGGAGGCAGGACAGTTGGTAAAATTACAAAAAGTGTGTGGGGGTTCAGAACCCGCCTCCGCGCAACTCAGCCAGAGGCAGGCTTCACGAGTGCGATTTGGTCCCACCTCCAAGAGGTGGGATAGGCAGTTAAGACCCTTAACAAGCGCATAAGGGCCTCTGTAATCCTATTTTGCCAGGCCTTTGTTATTTTGACACATTTACAGCGTGTTGCACGCCGCTCCTAAACCATGCCAGCTAATCCTGGTGGGTTGACAAGTGGCTGGTTTCCTCAAAGCTGCAGCTCCACCATAAAAACGGAGCTTTCAACAGGGATGAGTTACAGGTGGCAGAACTTTTGTTGTACAGGTCTTTGAGCACTTTTTCCAGATCAACTGAAGTCGGAGGTGGTGCAGGTGAGATCTATCTACTTTGGGACCTCCTGAGAAAACCCTCTCCCCACTTGGACTGAGTGCTTCCTCAACAGACGTATCTACCAGCAGCATGGGAAACATTTATTTCCTTTCATCATGGACTTCAGATTCGGACGAGGAGCAGCCACGGCAGCAGCAGAACCAGGCAGAACAGCAGCAACAGCAGCAGGAGCGCCAACCTCCTGCTCACCCACCTGATGCTGCACAGGGCAGAAGGCGCCAGCGCATGGCAGCACGTCGCCGCAGAAGATACCCTCATCTCAGGGTTTACAGGCTGAGGAGCAGCTTCCTCAACATGAGTGAGCAGCAGTGCCAAAGGAGGCTGAGACTTTTGCAAGAGATAGTCGCTGACATCTGCGCAATGCTGCACCAACACCTGGAGCCCAGAGGAGCGGGTGGACACCCCTTACCAGTGGCTGTCAAAGTGGCTTACTCGGGCGACTGTCTGTGTGGAGTTTGCACATTCTCCCTGTGTCTGCGTGGGTTTCCTCCGGGTGCTCCGGTTTCCTCCCACAGTCCAAAGATGTGCGGGTTAGGTTGATTTGGCTGTGATAAATTGACCCTTAGTGTTAGGGGATTAAATACGTGGGGTTACGGGGATAGGGTGGGATATGTGTCGGTGCAGGCTCGATGGGCCGAAATGGCCTCTATCTGCACTGTGGGGATTCTGTGATTCACCACCGCACTCAACTTTTTTGCTTCAGGTTCCTTCCAGGGATCATCAGCAGACATCAGCGGCATCTCCCAGTCAGCCGCCCACAGTTGCATCGTGCAGTTTACCGATGCCCTCTTCACAAAGGCACACAATTACATCAACTTTTCAACTGATCAAGCAAGTATAACCGCACGTGTGGTTGGATTCGCAAATATGACACCCCATCACAACCCAGCTATTTTTGTCAAACGCAAGGGCTTCCACTTCCTCAATGTACAACTGGTGTGTAACCACAAGAAGGAGATTTTGCATGTGTACGCCAAGTACTGTGGCAGTTCTCATGACTCGTTCATCCTGCGGCAGTCTAGTGTGCCTTCGCTCTTCAATCCACCAATCCAACTTAATGGATGGCTACTTGGAGACAAGGGCTTCCCCCTAAAGATGTGGCTAATGACGCCGATCAGGAGGCCAGCGGACGAAGCTGAAGAGCGCTACAACTCCAGCCACATTTTGACCAGGTCCATCATCGAACAAACCATTGGCTAGGCTGAAGATGCGATTCAGATGCCTTGACAGATCAGGTGAAGCCCTGCAGTACTCAGCAGCCAGGGTCTCCAGAATGGTCGTGGTCTGCTGTGCGCTGCACAACAGCGTACAGCATCGTGGCTTGCAGCTTCCTGAGGAGCAAGTGGCTCAGTACATAGCCTCCTCAGATGAAGAAGATGACGACGACGACGACGACGACGACGACGACGACGACGACGACGACGACGACGACGACGACGACGACGACGACGACGACGACGACGACGACGACGACGACGACGACGACGACGACGACGACGACGACGACGACGACGACGACGACGACGACGACGACGACGACGATCCAGCAGCAGCACGCGAGCACATTGCTGGCCGGACTGCAAGGGATGCACTCATCTTGGCCAGATTTGCTTAGGTTGCCCATTCTAGCACATGTGCTTGGCTCCTTCTTAGCACAAGATACACAATAGACATGACTCTCTGGCTTCCTCTCACTCTGACCACCAACCTGACCAAGCAAGTCTCGCTGAGGCGCAAATGTGGAACTTCCAAAACTGAAATCACAGAGGCCATAATGTCAACAGTTTGCCATCACCAGAGTTTAATACATTCACAAAGGGATGGCATTTAATTATTAAACACAAAAAAACACCCAAGTGACTACCCGTGTGACTAATTGTGCTTTATCTTCCTCTTACGCATGCTCCTACGTGTTGCTTCCCCTGTGGCTTCAGCAGAAGTGGAGGCCCCTTGCTCACTTTCATGCTGCTCCTGCTTCGACACCTTTGGCGGGTGTTCTCTGAGTTTGCGAGCCTGTGAGGGCTCGCCAAAAGTCTGCTCCTCCTGTGGCTGTGCAGGGGCTGAGAGGCCCATCTCAGTTGGGTGAGGACTCTGGTGGGGCTCTGACCGAGGGCTCTGCAGTGGCATGGAAGTGTGAGCGCTTGGAGAAGTGCTCCCACTTCCTTGCTCTCTGCCACCAACATCCCTCTCATGGGCCAGGCCCACTTCAGAGCTAGCAATTGGCTTGACAGCACCGTGCTGCACATCAGGGGGGCCATGAGGACCCGTGTCTGCACTGGAAGTCCTACTGCTGAGGACTTCCATGAAGCTCTAGTCTCTTTGATCAATAGCTGGCCATCGCTCCTCCAGAGGTGTCAGTCTATTCTGAACATTGACCATGTTTTCAACACTCTGGTGACTTATTTCCTCCATGGCCCTGGCTATCATCTGCAGAGAGGCAACCATCGATACCACGGAGGTAGACATCGTTTCCATGGAGGTAGTCAACCTTTCCGAGGAGATGCGCTCATTCACCAATGACTCCACAAAGGCTCTGCTCATATCCGAGTTGGACTCCTCCATCCCCTCCACACACGCAGTAACCCTGGAGACAAAACCTGCCAGAGACTCCTGCACCTGTTCCTGGAGTTCCAGCACCACTCTCCTTCTGGATGGACCCGGAGGCACAGGGTCCACATGCAGCTGAGCCGAGCTAAGAGAGTCCTGTGACCTCCGACGAGGACTCTCCACTGCTGTCCCTGTCTCCACCACCTACTGATGCTCACTTGTGAGCTGTGATACACCAGGTGACAACACTACTCTATCTCCCGATACTTTTGAAGTGTAGTCTTTCTTGCAATGTAGGAAACACAGCAGTCAATTTGCACACAGCAAACTCCCACAAATGGCAATATGATAATGACCAGATAATCTGTTTTAGTGATGTTTGTTGAGGGATAAAAATATTGTTCAGGACACTGGGGAGAAGTCCCCTACTCCTCATCAAAAGAGTGCTTTAGGATCGTTTACATCCACCTGACGGGGCCTCAGTTTAATTCGATGGACGGCACCTCCAACAATGCAGCGTTCCCTCAGTACTGCACTGAAGTCTTAGCCAAGATGTTGTGCTCAAGGCTCTGGAGCAGGACTTGAACCCATGACCTTCATGACTCAGAGGCGAGAGTGCTACTGAGCCATGGTTAGAGGCTGTTGTCCCTGATCATTCATCACCCTTGGACTATTCCTGACCTGTGTTGCCTATACTGCAGCAAGCCATTCCTCAGATAGTACTGGGCACAACTAGATCCTGCATTTGTGACATCATGGCTGGGGAAATCTATCCAAAATGTCCCAATCCCATCCATAATGACATAAGCTTCCGCTAAAGCATAAAAAAGAGCAACAGGTAATGAGTGAGAGATGCCCACAACTGTCTTGCTTTATTGGCCTGGAATTTGCAGTGGGAACTACCAGTGTTCATCACCATTACCCCTCTGAAACTGACCGCAATTTCAGGATTTAGTGTGTGCGCATCTAAACACAGAACTCCTGAAGTTGTGGTCAGTCATTCACTGCTCCGACATAGGCTGTGCTGTGACCACTCTACCCCCCCGCCCCCCCCCCCACCATAGCTGGCAATCAATGAAATCAGTGAAACTGATGAAAAATTGGGCTTTTCTGCAGTAATATCGCTGTTAAATACTCCATTAAATGTTAAGTCTTGTTGGAATAGGTGTAACTGGGGTTTTAACAGTGTATTGACTGCTAAACAAATGTTCTGGCCCGGAAAAACTATTTTTTATTTGTGGAGTGTCAATTTTCTCCATTATGATAAAAATTACAATTTTTTTAAACTTAGTTTTTTTTAAAAGTTTGTTCATGAAATTTCATCTTCTACCTTATCCCCAATGTGAGAGTCCCAATCTTTATTTCGCTCTCTGTAACATTTTTCAAAAGTCTGGATAAAAGCAGCTTCTCATTTCCTCGTTTCCTGTCTGTGAGAATTCTTCAATGTGATTGGCTGCTTAGACAGCTTGTTGACGTCACTGCAGCTCTTCGCTGGGAATCCCCTGTTCACAGCGCTGAAATCAATTGAACATCGAAAAAAGGCAAACTTCTCGCTACAGAGATCGCTGCTTTCTTTGGAGCCAGCAGTGAGCGCCTTTGCTTCGCCCCTGACCGCAAATTACAGGCCAATAAGTTTAGGATTAGAAACATAGAAGACAGGAGCAGGAGTAGGCCATTCGGCCCCTCGAACCTGCTCCGCCATTTAATGAGATCATGGCTGATCATACTGGACAATTCAGCAGACTGTGCTTCTCCTGTATATATTCTAGTCCCTAGCACTTACATCCCTAACCTTGATGAGCACAAGAATTCACAAAAATACTGTTAAAATGTAGAAGGGAAATACAAAAAGTATGGAGAATACGCAGAGACCAGAATATTGAAGTGCAGTTAACAGAAGAAACAAGCGACATATCAAGAAAAGGATTTGAAGTACGGGGGAGAGGACTGCAAATACAGGAGCACAAAGAAGAATAGCGAGTGAAACAAACTTAGAAATGATTCAGAGAAAAGTCTGAATTAATTAAGTCTAAGAAAGTGAACAGCGCTGTAACTGAGAAACCAGGAAGGAAAAGACGGGAAATGGAGACCGAGAGAAACTGGGACAAAAACAAAAGGAGTAAAGACAATTCTGATGGAGAGTAGATGGCCTTGAGCAGATAAAAGGGAACATTTGGATGCGAGCTGTAAGATAAGAATGGAGGGCAGCTGTGGTGTAATAAAGAACAAACGAACAAAAGCTACTCAGGAAATTCTGACTCTGAAAAGGTGGACACGAAAGTGAAAGAGGACAAAACGACTCAATAGAACTTGTAAAGTTAGAGCAGTCCGACAGGGAGATCGGTACAGAGATATCTGTGTAATGGACCTCACTGACCCATTAAATAACGGACGGATGCTCCTGAGCTACTGGAATCAGGTCCCAGCACCGGGCTCCGCTCCCCCACCCCACTCAAAAGCCACAACACCCACTCTGTGGTTGCGAATAGGATTTCAGGACGAAAGTTAGCCCACTGATTCTACCTGAAGGTACGGCCACATCCTTCGATGCAGCCAACACCAACAACTTGCATTTATATAGTACCTTTCACGTAGTAAAACGCCCCCAAGGCACTTCACAGGAGCGATTATCAAACAAAATTTGACACCGAGCCACATAAGGAGATATTAGGACAGATGAAGAGGTAGGTTTAAAGAGTATCTTAAAGGAGGAAAGAGAGGTGGAGAGGTTTAGGGAGGGAATTCCAATGTTTAGGTCCTCAGTAGCTGAAGGCACGGCCGCCAATGATGGAGCAATTAAAATAAGGGAAGCACAAGAGGCCAGAATTGGAGGAGTGCAGATATCTCGGGGGGTTGTAGGGCTGGAGGAGGTTACAGAGCTAGGGAGGCGCCGAGGCCATGGAGGGATTTGAAAACAAGGACGACCCCACATCTCAGTTTGCACACAGATTATAGTTGGGCTGCCACCATGCTCAGAATAAAGTGAATTTGAGGTCTTTCCCAGTCTGCCTGCTGCCCAGTCTGCCGCTCTGAGTTTGTTGGCTTGTATTTTGTGTATTTTCAGCCCAGCTCCTTGTCATCACTTGTCAGGAGGCCTACACTCAGGACTGACTTTGAATCACCAGATGTTTGGCCAGATTTTGCTTGTTTTCCAGGTTGGCCTGTACACATGGGTGAAATTAAAGGTGAAGTGAAGATGAAAGCGCTAAGAAACCCCAAATTCTCCAAGGCCAAAAATAAACATTTAGAGAGTGTTACAGTCTAATACCTCAATGGCAAGCCATTGAAAACTGGAAGTGAGGTAAGAGAGGTCAGAAGGATCCCTGTGTGACGATCTAACTCACTCCCTTGCACCCATCCCCCACATGCAATGTCAAAACGAGAGTGCAACAGGGCACTCCACCTCTTCTGGCCTACCATTTTGCAAACACTTTCCAAGGAACTAAAGTGGAAACTGTGTATTGCAGAGGAGGCCTCCGTGGGCCTGGTAAATGTATCGGCCACAAGAACCAGAAGACCTGGTATAAAACAAGACAGAGGTGATAAAACTGGCAGATCTACTCTGTATTTTAATAGATGACAGTAAGCTGTATTTCTCTAAAGACCATGAACAATTTGCCTCCAATATCTACCAAACCCTCTCAGATTTTTGAAGGAGGCAACCATCTAAAGTCAATCTCCATGAAGATAAACTCAAGTAAACCTCCAGCATATCAAGCCAAAATTAGACCGGCACAGAAACCCGTGAAAATTTGCTCAGATCTATCGCATTCACACATCTCACTTCAGTCACAGATTGAGCCTTTGGCTTAGTACTAGCATTCCTGCCTCTGAGTCGAGAAGGTGGAGGGTTCCAAACCCTGCTCCAGCAGTCTCGGGTGAATAGAGACTGGAGCTCTGGCTGTGAACTGTGGGTTGACATCTAGTGGGATAGTTGCATCTGGTGGGTGGGTGTGGCCTCACCTCATTATATGGATTAAGGCAGCCCATAATACCCTCCTGCCTAACTATTTTAGTGGCTACAGCCATGGAAGGAGCATTCACAACATGGCCTGTCAGACTGTTAATCAGCCTGTGAATTCTTTCCCTAATTAGAATCATAGACTTGTTACAGCACAGTAGGAGGCCATTCGGCCCATCGAGCCCTGAGTGCCGGCTCTCTGCAAGAGCGCTTCAGCTCGTCCCTTTCCCCGTAGCCCTGCAATGTTTTTCCTTCAGTTACTTATCCAATTCCCTTTTGAAAGCCATGATTGAGTCAGCCTCCACCACCCTTTCAGGCAGTGCATTGCAGATCATAACCACTCACGGCGTAAAAAAAATGAGATTTGCATTTATATAGTGCCTTTCACGACCACTGGACACCTCAAAGCGCTTTACAGCCAACAAAGTACTTTTTGAAGTGTCGTCACTGTTGTAATGTAGGAAAAGGTTTTCCTCATGTCGACTTTGGTTCTTCTGCCAATCACCTTAAATCTGTGTCCTCTGGTTCTCGACCCTTCCGCTAATGGGAACAGTTTCTCTCTATCTACTCTGTCTAGACCCCTCATGATTTTGAACACCTCTATCAAATCTCCTCTCAACCTTCTCTGCTCTAAGGAGAACAACCCCAGCTTCTCCAGCCTATCCACGTAACTGAAGTCCCTCAACCCTGGAACCAGTCTTGTAAATTTTTTCTGCACCCTCTGACCTGAATCTTGTGAAAATGACTTATGAAGTAATACTGGGTGGCCTGCTGGTGGCGCTGTCCAGGGAGAGTATAAATACTCGGGCACGGGCCCAGCTTGCTCAGGACATTCTTTAACAGGGACTAGTGAAGGGCACAACTAGATCTCCATGTTGAAAAACAGTTGATTAATGCTTTGTTTAATACTCGGGCCAAGTGCCTCGTAGTTTTCTTACGTTACCCTCCTTCCTTCCTAAAGTGCAGTGCCCAGAATTGGACACAATATTCCAGTTGTGGCCGAACCAGTGTTTCATAAAGGTTCACCAAAACTTCCTTGCTTTTGTATTCTATACCTCTATTTATAAAGCACAGGATCCCATATGCTTTTTTAACCGCTTTCTCAACCTGCCCTGCCACCTTCAACGATTTGTGCACATAGACCCCTAGGTCTCTCTGTTCATGCACCCCCTTTAGGATTGCACCCTTTAGTTTATATTGCCTCTCCTTGTTCTTCCTACCGGAATGTATCACTTCGCACTTTTTTGCTTTAAATTTCATTTGCCATGTGTCTGCCCATCCCACCAGCCTGTCTATGTCCTCTTGAAGTCTATCCTCCTCATTGTTGACTATACTTCCAAGTTTAGTGTCATCTGCTAAAATAAGAAATTGTGCCCTGTACACCCACATCCAAGTCATTAATAAATATCAAGAAAAGCAGTGGTCCTAATACCAACCCTTGTGGAACACCACTGTATACCTTCCTCCAGTCCGAAAAGCAACCGTTCACCACTACTCTCTGTTTCCTGTCATTTAGCCAATTTTGTATCCGTGCTGCCACTGTCCCTTTTATTCCATGGGCTTCAACTTTGCTGGCAAGCCTATTATGTGGCACTTTATCAAACGCCATTTAGAAGCCCATGTACACCACATCAACCACATTTCCCTCATCAACCCTCTCTGTTACCTCATCAAAAAATTCAATCAAGTTAGTTAAACACGATTTGCCCTTTACAAATCCATGCTGGCTTCCCTTAATTAATCCACACTTGTCTAAGTGATTGTTAATTTTATCCCGGATTATCATTTCTAAAAGTTTCCCCACCACCGAGGTTAAGCGGACTGGCCTGTAATTGCTGGGTTTATCCTTACACCCTTTTTTGAACAAGGGTGTAACATTTGAAATTCTCCAGTCCTCTGGTACCACCCCCGCATCCAAGGAGGATTGGAAGATTATGGCCAGTACCTCTGCAATTTCCACCTTTACTTCCCTCAGCGTCCTAGGGTGCATCCCATCCGGTCCTGGTGACTTATCTACTTTAAGTACAGCCAGCCTTTCTAGTACCTCCTCTTTATCAATTCTTATCCCATCCAGTATCTCAACTACCTGCTCTTTCACTATGACTTTGGCAGCATCTTCTTCCTTGGTAAAGACAGATGTAGTCATGCCTCAGCCATGCCCCCATGTGTAGATCTCCCTTTTGGTCCCTAATCGGCCCCACCCCTCCTCTTACTACATTTACTATTTATATACCTATAGAAGACTTTTGGATTCCCTTTTATGTTAGTTGCCAATCTATTCTCATACTCTCTCTTTGCCCCTCTTATTTCCTTTTTCACTTTCCCTCTGAACTTTCTATATTCAGCCTGGTTCTCACTTGTATTCTCAACCTGATAACTGTCATACGCCCCTTTTTTCTGCTTCATCTTACTCTCTATCTCTTTCGTCATCCAGGGAACTCTGGCTTTAGTTGCCCTACCTTTCCCCCTCTTGGGAATGTACCTCGACTCTACCTGAACCATCTCCTCTTTCAAGGCAGCCCATTGTTGAATTACAGTTTTTCCTGCCAATCTTTGATTCCAATTTACCCCCGCGGGCCAGGTCTGTTCTCAACCCACTGAAATTGGCCTTCCTCCAATTAAGTATTTTTACTTTACATTCCGAGCAGCAACTTTTGACTCATCTCACGCTCCATTTCTCCAATAAAATCCAATTCTTTTCTGTGAGTCTCTTCTGACAAGTTTTGACCTTTTGCTTCTGGAACCATCGGTCCAATGGATACATGTCGTTGGCAGTTGGGGGGAGCCCAAAACTATTCACAGGATTGCGAATACCAATTATTGAAAGGGGCAGATGAGGAAGGGGAGGGAGAAACCACTGCTGAAACACAAGGAACAAAACAGAAATCAAGAAAAGAGTTGCAGCTGCAAGAAAGAAAGACTTGCATTTCTATAGCGCCTTTCACGACCACTGGACGTCTCAAAGCGCTTTACAGTCAATGAAGTACTTTTTGAAGTGCAGTCACTGTTGTAATGTGGGAAACACGACAGCCAATTTGCGCACAGCAAGATTCCACAAACAGCAATGTGATAGTGACCAGATAATCTGTTTTTGTTTTAAGAGGACATTAAAATTCGAGGAATCTGGTGGAAGTGTTCAAGAGAGTAAATAGCGAAAGATTATTTTCACTGGATGGTGAATTGGTAAAAGGGAGCCAAAACTTGGGATTAGTGCAAAGCATAAAGGCAGAAGTTTTGCACACAAAGGTTATTAGAATGTGAAATATATTACGGCTACTGACTGTTGAAGTCATTCCAGTATTTAAGAAGGAATTAGATCAATATTTGAAGGAGAAAAACATTAAAGGATACAGGAAATGGAACAGAGAAACAGGTTAATGGAATGTTGGCCTTTATTGCAAGGGTTATGGAGTATAAAAGTAGGGAAGTTTTGATGCAACTTTACAGGGCGCTGGTGAGATCGCACCTGGAGTACTGCGTACAGTTTTGGTCTCCATATTAAAGGAAGTATATATTTGCATTGGAGACAGTGCAGAGAAGGTTCACTAGGTTGATTCCTGGGATGAAGGGGTTGACATATGATGAAAGGTTGGGCCTCTACTCATTGGAGTTTAGAAGAATGAGAGGTGATCTTATTGAAACATATAAGATTCTGAGGGGGGATTGACAGGGTGGATGCTGAGAGGATGTTTCCCCTCGTGGGGGAATCTAGAACTAGGGGTATAGTTTCAGAATAAGGGGTCGCCCATTTAAGGCGGAGATGAGGAGGAATTTCTTCTCTCAGAGGGTCGTGAATGTTAGATCCGTGATTCTGAGAGTATGATGTTTTTCAATAACCACACGGATGCTGTAACTTAACAATCAACAGGTATTTACTGGAAGAGGGTAGTCTCAAGACTGGGGTACGGAGGCATTCTCAAGGCTTATATACAGGTGTGGTCACTGCCGGTAATACAGTATACAGGAGCTGTAAAAGTAGTTCTCTCTTAAAGGTACATACACTACAATTCCTCCCCTTTTAGATTAGTAGTACCCATAATATTCAAATAACAATTAACACTTTAACATGTACAGTACATTAAACAACAATAGCCCATTTATAGATTCAGTCTTTGGGGCGGCTTCCTGATCCTTTCGGGATAGCGCCTTTCCTGAGGTTCTTGTTCTTGGTGCAGAGGCGATTCTGGCCCCTTTTCATCGGTTATTTCATCCGTTTCCACTGCTACTGTTTCTGAGGTAGATGCTACCGGTATGTCGGGTTCATCCCCAGGGACGCGAGACATGGGGTTGACTCGTTCCTGTGACGCTAAGATCTGATCGACGTGGCATCTCACAATGTTCTCCCCGACATCCACAGTGTACATTAATGGCCCCTTCTCTGTTGGGTAGTCACGGGCCAAGACTGGTTGTCCTACATTGAAGCTCCTTGTCGGCTTCTCATTGATGTGCTGGAATTGTTTATCTTCAACATTTCTTCGCACATTTGGTCTGAGCAAGTCCAGACGAGATCTCAACCTTCGGTTAAAGAACATCATGGCCGGGGTCTGGTTGGTAACTGCATGTGTCGCGTTTCGGTATGCTAATAAGAAATTGTCCACCTTATGCTGTAGTGGAATTTCATCATCGCACATGGCATTTATCGCCTTCTTAAAGGTTTGTACGAACCTCTCAGCCAATCCATTGGTGGCTGGATGATATGGGGCGGATGTGTAATGCCTTACCCCATTCCTTCTCAAAAATTTTTGAAACTCTTCAGACACAAACTGTGGTCCATTATCAGAGCAAATCTGCTCTGGCAAGCCGTTCCTGGCAAATATGGTCCGTAGGACTGCAATCGTCTTCTCTGTAGTTGTTGAGGACATTTTTATCACCTCAGGCCATTTCGAATGAGCATCCACTGCTATTAAGAACATTGAGTCCATGAATGGACCAGCGAAATCAATATGCACCCGTTGCCATGGAGAGGAGGGCCACTCCCATGGGTGTAGAGGAGCATGTGGTGGTGCATTTTGGACCTTCTGGCATCCTGAGCAGCTCTTGGTTAGGTCTTCGATTTGTTGATCGATTCCCAGCCACCACACATAAGCCCTAGCAAGACTTTTCATTTTCACTCCCCCCAGATGACCTTCATGAAGCTCATTTAGCACTCTCTCCCTTAACTTAGGTGGAATCACCACTCTGGATCCACACATCACTGTCCCCTGGCATACTGACAGCTGTTCTCTTCTGGATGAGAATGCTGGCAATAGTGAGTCGCCATGTGTTGGCCATCCCCTCACCATCAAATCATATACCCGAGACAGCGTCGGATCATTGCGGGTCTCCTTCTCTATATCCGTGTTCGTTACTGGCTATCGTTCAATTATTGACGAATAAAATATCTCGATAGGATCCACTGCTGGTGCTTCCTCCACAGTAGGCAGTGGCAGGCGCGATAGCCCATCAGCGTTTCCATGCTGTTTCGTGCCTTTATATTCTATTTCATATTGATTCGCCCCTAGAAACAGGGACCATCTTTGTAACCGTTGTGCAGTCATCACTGGAACGCCCTTCTTAGGGTTAAAGATGGGGACAAGTGGTTGGTGGTCAGTCAGCAAGGTGAACTTCTGCCCATGCAGATAGTGGTCGAATTTTTTTACTCCCCTGTGGTAAACCACTTTTATCGTTCACTATCGTTACACTATGGTTATCACTGTTTATATCGTTACACTATGGTTATCACTGTTTACACTGTTGTATCACTACACAAGGTCACCTCTTGTCACGCTGTTATACCTGGGCTGACCACAGCTGACTCTGCCCATGGCTCTGCCTGCTTGCCCAGGTATAAAGGTGGTCGACTGGCTGGTATTCCTCCTTGTTGGATCCGATCACCCACGAGGGTGGGCTCTGTTATTTAGCCAATAAAAACCTATAGTTACTAACTTAACTCGTCGCTTTTCATGAACTGAATTGATAGGTATATCAATTTTATTGGCTAAATTTTGAAATGTCTACAACGGAGCAGCCAAACGACCAGTCAGACGTACAGCCCCAGCCAAACGGCCATCTACAACAGCCCCAGCAGCCGGCCTGGCTACGAGCCCTCCGGCCGCCGTACCTGGATCTAAACCCACAGGCTGCTAATTCAGCCCTCGACTTCGAACACTGGCTGAACTGCTTCGAAGCCTACCTGGGAGAATCCGGCGTGCCTCCGGCATCCAAACTAAGAGTTCTGACCGCTCAGGTGAGCCCTAAAGTATTTGCACTCATCCGGGACATTGCCACATACGAGGACGCCCTCAACCTGCTAAAAGAACAGTATCGGAGCCCTGTAAACTCAATGTACGCCAGGCATCTCCTAAGATCCCGCTCGCAACAGCCAGGAGAGTCGGTTGATGATTTCTTATGGGCGCTGCAAATACTCGGCAGGGACTGTGACTTTAAAGCCGTAACAGCTGCAGAACATACAGATGGAAACATCCGAGATGCCTTCGTGAAAGGCCTTCGGTCAGACTACTCACGGCAAAGACTGCTGGAATCAAAGGACCTCGACCTGAAAACAGCTGCTATCCTCGCTCGCTCCTTGGAAGTGGCCCATCGGGACCTTGAGGCGTACTCCAGGTACTGTGCTGCGCGACCCTGGGACTCGGGCCCGACCCCGGCCGCAATACCCCTCGCACCGCCGCCTCTGGGACCTACCACAGCATCGGTGTCCTGGAACCGATCGGGACCGCCACCCCCGGTACCGGCTGCGACATCGGAACCCCGCGATCGGGCCGCCGGCTGCTTTTTCTGTGGCCAGGCGAAACACCCGAGGGCGCACTGCCCTGCAAGAAACGCGACCTGCTCCGACTGCCACAAGAAAGGCCACTTCGCGAAGGCCTGCAGGGGGAAAGCCACAGACGCCAGCAGTGCCTCATGCGAGTTGTGGGGGTGGCCATCTTTCATTAAGGCCACAGATGCCAGTATCCCCTCGTGTGAGTCATGGGGGTGGCCATCTTTGATCAAGGCCACCGACGCCGGCAGTGCCTCATGTGAGTTGTGGGGGCGGCCATCTTCTCCGCCATTTTATTCAACGTCGTGGGCGCCGCCATTTTGTTCACCACACTCGACCGCCACCTTGTCTCCAGACCTGACCACCGCCTCACCCGCAGACTACAGCAGCTCGCTCAACCATACACTAGCCTCCGTCACACTTGACCAAGCTCGCCCGCATCACCTGTCCAAGTCCATGATGGACATCAAAGTAAACGGCCACGCCACGACCTGCCTGTTCGACAGCGGAAGCACGGAGAGTCTCATCCATCCAGACACGGTGAGCCACTACTCCCTCACTGTCCGGCCAACGCGCAACCGGATCTCGATGGCGTCGAGGTCCCATTCTACAGACATCAGCGGCTACTGTGTTGTGACCCTGTCGGTTAGGGGCACGGAGTATAAAAATTTTAAACTTCTCGTCCTGCCCCAGCTCTGCGTTGCCGTCCTACTAGGGCTGGATTTCCAATCCCAGCTTCAAAGTGTCACTTTGGCATACGGTGGACCCCTCCCCCCACTCACAGTCTACAACCAGCAGCTTTTAAACCGCCCACCGCGTACCACCTGCGGCCTATCAACCCTCAAGGTCCCGCCCCCCTCCCTGTTCGCTAACCTCACCCGCGACTGTAAACCTGTCGCTACCAAGAGCAGGCGGTACAGCGCCGGGGACAGAGCTTTTATTAGCTCTGAGGTGCAGCGTCTCCTGAAGGAGGGCATCATCGAGGGGAGCACCAGCCCCTGGCGTGCCCAGGTCGTAGTCGTTAAGACCGGCAATAAAAACCGCCTGGTCATCGACTACAGCCAAACCATAAACCGGTACACCCAGCTGGACGCATACCCCCTTCCCCGCATATCTGATATGGTCAATCAGATTGCACAGTACCGGGTATTCTCTACCATCGACCTTAAGTCGGCCTATCACCAACTCCCTATCCGCCCTGAGGACTGCCAGTATACCGCCTTCAAGGCGAATGGCCGCCTCTACCACTTCCTTAGGGTTCCCTTCGGCGTCACCAACGGGGTTTCGGTCTTCCAAAGGGAGATGGACCGGATGGTTGACCAGAACGGGCTGCATGCCACGTTCCCTTATCTAGATAACGTCACCATCTGCGGCCGCGACCGGCAGGACCATGATGTTAATCTGGAGAGATTCCTCCGTACAGCCCAATGGCTGAACCTCACCTACAATAAGGAGAAATGTGTGTTTAACGCCTCGCGCCTTGCCATCCTCGGCTGCGTAGTAGAGAACGGAGTCATCGGCCCCGACCCCGAAAGAATGCGCCCCCTCATGGAGCTTCCCCTCCCCCACTGTCCAAAGGCGCTGAAGAGAACCCTGGGGCTCTTCGCCTACTATGCCCAATGGGTACCCAATTATGCGGACAAAGCCAGACCCCTCATGAAGTCCACCTCCATCCCCCTGATGGCAGAAGCATGCGCAGCCTTCTCCCTCATAAAGGGAGACATTGCTAAGGCCACAATGCACGCGGTGGATGAGTCTATCCCTTTCCAAGTGGAGAGCGATGCATCCGACTTCGCCCTAGCTGCAACCCTTAACCAGGCGGGGAGACCTGTGGCCTTCTTCTCAAGGACCCTCCAGGGCCCTGAGACCCGACACTCTTCGGTCGAGAAGGAGGCCCAGGCGATCGTGGAGGCAGTACGACGCTGGAAGCATTACCTGGCAGGCAAACGATTTACCCTCCTCACTGACCAGCGTTCGGTCGCTTTTATGTTTAATAACAAGCTGAGGGGCAAAATCAAGAATGACAAGATCTTGAGGTGGAGAATCGAGCTCTCCACCTACGATTATGATATCTTGTACCGGCCTGGTAAACTGAACGAACCCCCAGATGCTCTATCACGAAGTACATGCGCCAATGCGCAAATTGATAGACTGCAGACCCTCCACAACGACCTCTGCCACCCCGGGGTCACCAGACTTTACCACTTCATTAAGGCCCGCAACCTGCCCTACTCCATCGAGGAGGTCAGGACCATGACCAGGAACTGCCAAACCTGTGCCGAATGCAAACCGCATTTCTTTAGGCCGGACAGAGCAAGCCTGATCAAGGCCACCCGCCTCTTTGAGCGCTTGGGCATCGATTTTAAGGGGCCCCTCCCATCCTCTGACCATAATGTGTACTTCCTCAACATTATTGATGAGTACTCCCGTTTCCCCTTTGCCTTCCCCTGCCCAGACATGACCAGTACCACGGTCATCAAATGCCTGAACGACCTCTTCGCCTTGTTCGGGTTCCCGAACTATATACATAGCGACCGGGGCTCATCCTTCATGAGCGAGGAACTTCGCCAGTTCCTACTAGCGAGAGGTATTGCTGCAAGCAGGACCACCAGCTACAACCCCCGAGGGAACGGCCAGGTGGAAAGAGAGAACGCGACTGTCTGGAAGGCCGTTCTCTTAGCCTTAAAGTCTAAGGGCCTCCCAACCTCTCGCTGGCAGGAAGTCCTCCCGGCAGCGCTGCATTCCATCTGGTCACTGCTTTGCACTGCCATTAACGCCACCCCCCATGAATGAATGTTTGTTTTCCCCAGGAAGTCGACTACGGGAACCTCGCTACCAACATGGCTGACTTCTCCGGGGCCCGTCTTGCTGCGAAAGCACGTGAGGGCCCATAAAATGGACCCCCTGGTCGAGAGGGTGGACCTCCTGCACGCCAACCCCCAGTACGCCTATGTGGCATACCCAGACGGGCGGGAGGACACAGTCTCCTTACGAGACCTCGCACCCTCGGGCACCCCTGAGACACCACCGTTACCCCCCACTACCCCCCCAAATCCAGCCCAGGTAGACGGCATGCCGGAACCCCACGAGCCTTCGCCGACCACGCAGACAGCAGCATTAACATCGGATACTGCACCACCGCCGCCGCTGCTGCGCCGATCAGAAAGGCTTACGAGGCCTCCGGACAGACTGACATACCCGAACTGGTAGTACACTTCACCCCGCCGGACTCAAATTTAAACAAGGGGTGAATGTGGTAAACCACTTTTATCGTTCACTATCGTTACACTATGGTTATCACTGTTTATATCGTTACACTATGGTTATCACTGTTTACACTGTTGTATCACGACACAAGGTCACCTCTTGTCATGCTGTTATACCTGAGCTGACCACAGCTGACTCCGCCCATGGCTCCGCCTGCTTGCCCAGGTATAAAGGTGGTCGACTGGCTGGCATTCCTCCTTGTTGGATCCGATCACCCACGAGGGTGGGCTCTGTTATTTAGCCAATAAAAACCTATAGTTACTAACTTAACTCGTCGCTTTCCATGAACTGAATTGATAGGTATATCATCCCCATTCTAGGCTGAGGGCCTCCCTGTCAATCTGGGCGTAGTTGCGCTCGGCTGAGGTTAGTGACCAAGACGCAAAGGCTACTGGCCTCTCCAACCCGTCTGGGAATTTGTGCGACAGCACCGCTCCAATACCATAGGGTGATGCATCACATGCCAAACGAATTGGTAGTGCTGGGTTGAAATGGGCCAACACCTCTTTTGATGTGATCAATTCTTTACACTTCTGGAAAGCTCGTCTACGTTCGTCATTCCACTTCCATGGTACCCCTGTTTGCAGTAGGGTGTTCAGTGGGTGTAATACCGTGGACAAATTTGGTAAGAACTTATGGTAGTAGTTTACCAGCCCGAGGAACGACCTCAGTTGTGACACATTTTCCGGTGCTGGAGCCTTGACTACTGCCTCAATCTTTTCAGGGGACTTATGTAACCCCTCTTCATCGATGACGTGGCCACAATACGAGATCTGCTTCTGGAAAAACTCGCACTTGTGGCGATTAGCTCGTAGCCCATATTCCTGTAACCTGGTGAGCACCTTCTCCAAGTTGGCAAGGTGATCACTGTCATTTTTGCCTGTGACCAGGATGTCGTCCAAATAACACTGGGTCCCTGGAATCCCTTGCAGGACTTGATCCATCGCCCTTTGCCAAATAGCCGGAGACGATGCTACCCCGAACACCAGCCGGTTTTATTGATAGAGACCTTTATGAGTGTTAATCGTAAGGTATTGTTTCGAGGCTTCTTCTACCTCCATTTGCAAGTACGCCTGGGCTAGATCAATTTTGGTGAAGCATTTACCTCCAGATAGCAAGGCGAAAATATCCTCAATTTGTGGAATTGGATATTTTACCGTGTGAAGGACTGGGTTCACTGTCACCTTAAAATCCCCACAGATGCGGATCTTCTTTGGTTCCCCAGGCGTATTACTCAACGACCTCTTCATTACAGGAACGATGGGTGTAGCCCACTCGCTCCAGTCTACTTTGGACAGTACCCCTGAACGTTCCAACCCTTCCAGCTCTGCTTTGACAGCTGGTCTGATCGCATAAGGCACTGGTCTGGCCTTAAGAAACTTTGGGCTTGCATTTTCCTCTATTTTAATCATTGCTGTTATGCCTTTTAGTGTTCCGAGTCCCTCCTGGAACACTTCTTTTGCGTCAGTTAGCATTTTTGACAGTCGTCCAGGTGTGACGTCGTCATCCTTTTTGGCCTCAACCTTCAGTGCCTGTATGGAATGCCAATCTAATTGTATCTTCCGGATCCATTCACCTCCTAGTAGTGGTGGTCCTCCATCTGGCAGTACATATATGTCCATTTTAGGTATTTCCTGGCCTTTATATATCACTTTCACCCTTATTTTTCCTTTGGGGTAGACTTTTTGCCCCGTGTATGTCTTCAAGACAATCTCTGTAGCTTTCAAGGGTATATGTGAAAATAGCCACTTGTAGTCCCTTTGGTTTATGACTGTTAGGGCTGATTTTGTGTCCAATTCCATTTTCACTTGGACTCCATCTATCTTGAGTGTAACCCAGATAGTCTGGTGATCCTCCATTTTGGTTACCTTATGTCGTTTCAGACAACCCAGCTCCTTGCTTCTGGAGTCTGTGTCACTTTTCTGTTCGTCTGAACTACTGTCCATCAGCTTGTGTACCTTTTTGTACTTCTCCTGTGGAGATTTCTTACTGTTGGTTTTCTTCCCAGACCTGCAGACTCTTGCTATGTGTCCTGCTTTTCCACACTGTCTGCACACTTGGTCCTTGATCCAACAATCCTTCTGGTCGTGTGTTGTTCTGCCGCAGCGATAGCACTTCCCTGTCCCATAGGACATTTCATTGGTGCCATATTCTTGCAGTCTCCGTTGTATCTCTGCAGCGCCCCTTACGGCTGCTTCATGTGATACTGCCATACTGAAAGCCTTGTTCAGCGTAAGATCCTTTTCTGATAGAAGCCGTTTCTGGGTTCCTTCACTTTGCAGCCCACACACAAACTTGTCCCTTAACGTCTCTGCTAGTCCCGCTCCAAACTGGCAGTGTTTTGATAGCTTGCGCAGTTCCGTTAGGTACTCAGCATTGCTTTTGTCTTTGTGTTGGTTCCTTTTATGGAACTTAAATCATTCTGCTATCAGCAGCGGTGTGGGGTTTAAGTGGTCCTGTAGGATTTCCACTATGCTTTCGAAATTCTTGTTCGCAGGCTTCTCTGGGGTTATTAGGTTTCGCAGTAACCCATAAGTTTTTGCACCCATGGAATTTAACAAAACCAGTGCTTTCCTAGCATCTGGTGCTTCATTCGCCCTGCAGTACACCTCAATGCATTCCACATATGTTGCCCAATCTTCGACTTCATTGTCGAACGTAGAGATACTGCCACTCTTCGGCATCCCTGGGTGTGATTTAACTGTCAAAAATGGCGTCTCCCGCGCTTCCCCTTCTTCTCCGCTGGCACAAAATGGCGTCTCCTGCGCTTTCCTTCCTTCCCGCGCTCGCCCTTCTTCTCCGCTGCGGCTTCTAAAAATGGCGTCTCCCGCGCTCTTCCTTCTTCTCTGCGGCTCAATGGCATCTCCCGCACTCTCCCTTCTTCTCCCCGCGGACACTGTTCAGCCTTGAGCCCTGGCTGTGCTCTGCGCGTTCTTTTTTTTTTTTTTGCGCCTTTCCCATTTCCGCCGCTCGGTCCTGAACCCGGCTGCTGCTTTACCCTCTCTCTCTCCGTTTTGTTTTTCCTCGACGCCGCTCGGTTTTCAACCCCCGGCTGCGCCCTGTGCGCTTCACCCTCTGTCTTACCCCGTCGACGCTGCTCGGCTTTCTCTCCGGCGTCGGTCAGCTCCAGCTGCCGCTGTCCGGGAAGGGTCTGCGCTGTACCTGTCGTCAGTCTATTGCTGATCGTCGTGGCTGGGGAACCAAGCCCGGCTCTCCACAGCCTCCCCTGCGTTGTTCACTCTCTGTCGGACGACTGGTCGGTTGCTCGTGGTCGACGCCCGTGTTTCTGGCCTCGACTTTCTTCCACCGCCCTCCCGGAGCGAATCCTCGAAGGGAAATGCAGAGTTGCAGGTAGATTCGAATCGACACTCGTCGCCACTGTTAGATCCGTGATTCTGAGGGTATGATATTTTTCAATAACCACATGGAGGCTGTAACTTAACAATCAACAGGTGTTTACTGGAGTAGGGTAGTCTCAAGACTGGGGTACAGAGGCATGCTCAAGGCTTATACACAGGTGTGGTCACTGCCAGTACTACAGTATACAGGAGCTGTAAAAGTAGTTCTCTCTTAAAGGTACATACACTACAGTGAATCTTTGGAATTCTCTACCCCGGAGAGCTGTGGAGGCGGAGTCATTGAATATATTCAAGGCGGAGATTGACAGACATTTGAACTACAAGGGGGTCAAGGGGCATGGGGAGAGAGCGGGAAAGTGGAGTTGAGGCCAAGATTGGATCAGCCATGGTCTTATTGAATGGTGGAGCAGGCTCGAGGGGCCGATTGGCCGACTCCTGCTCCTATTCCTTATGTTCTTATGTTCTTATGGGTTAGAGTAGCTAGCTCCAATGAAGGGGCAGAGGAACTACCCATAGCGCTGCTGTAATGGACCGAGTGGCATCTTTCCGTACCAAAATTTTCATGAGTCTTTGAAAGAGACAACCAATTAAGCAGCCTTCGAAACAGTAAATGAATAAAGTTTGAATTAACTGCCCCAAATGATAAGTGCAAGACTGTAACCGAGAAGCCAGGAAGGAAGAAACAGAAAAAAGATATGGAGAGAAAGTAGGACAGAAAACAAAAGGATTAAAGGCAATTCTGGTTTTGTAAAATATGTAGCCTTTAGCAGGAAAAAAAGGGGAACATTTTGAACACAAGCTGTAACATAATAATGGAAAAAAGCTGCTACTTAAAAGGAACAATAGTAACAGTAACTTAGAGAAGATTTAGCCCAGAGAGGAGAAGACAAATGGGGAGAAAAAGAATGTGATTGAGTAGGACCTGAAATCTGAGAGCACATCTACAAGAGCTAAGAGCTCAGCGAAGAAAGAACTTCAGCTACATTGAACCCAAGAGAAAAGAGAGAGAAACGAGATCCAAAGAATCATCAAATTACTTTATAATTTATGTTTTTATCGCTATTGCTCTTCAGGGACATCTTATTATGCGGTTGCTTGTCAATAAACCTAACATATTTTAGAATGAACAAGACGTGTCCTCTGTGAGCTTGTATTGACTGGTCGCTGTCACAACAGAAACAGTCATTCAATTGATTCAGATAGGATTAAGGTTTGTCCCTGAATGCTGTAGTGTTAGATAATGAATCAAATGTTTGTAGTCTCATGTAGCACATGATGCTATGTTTTGGATATTGAGGTCAATTCTCTGAGATAGATGTATAGCCATAAGTCACAGAGCAACTGCTTCCCTTTAACTAAATCATACAAAATCCTGCATAGGTTTACCGAGCATACTAAGCAGGCTGACTTGGATGGGAATCGGGCCTTCACTGCCAGCACTATGATCATTCAAAGGACACCGATTTATTTATCTATGGGATGCTTTAAAGAAGCAGGATGCTGGGAAGCGGGGTGTTAGCAATTCTGGGAGAGATCTAAGTCTTCCTGTTAAAGCGAACCACAGAAGGAGATTGACATTTCTCCAAGTGGTTAGGAAATAAGCTTCATCTTCACAGATGCATATCGATGGAGCCAAATCATTCAGACATTGAGAGAATTGGCACAGGTATCAGACTATGAATTCCTTACTCTTAGACCAGAGGTTCAAAGATACAGACCACCCACCACAGGAGAATAATTGTGGTTTTGTTCAGGAAGCTTTCTTGAATCAAAAATAGTAAGTCCATGAGAACAGGGTCCATATCATCCTCAACCAGATAGTCATCCTGTCTCGCAGTGTTGCCTGTTTCTAGCTCTTTTGCGCTAATGACATGTTGCCATTATTGACTTGACTGCCTATCTATTTGGGTGTCAATTTTGGCTCACTGATAGCACCCTCGCCTCTGAGTCAGAAGGTTGTGGGTTCATAGCCCCACTCCAGAGACTTGAGCACATAATCTCGGCTGACACTCCAGTGCCGTACTGAGGGAGTGCCGCACTGTCAGAGGTGCCGTCTTTCAGATGAGATGCTAAACGAATGCTTTGTCTGCCGTCTCAGGTTACGGTTTGAAGAAGAGCAGGGGAGTTCTCCGGGCCAACATTTAACCTTCAACTAATGTCACTAAAACAGCTTATCTGGTCATTTGCCTTATTGCTATTCGTGGTATCTTGCTGTGCACAAATGGGCTGCCGCATTTCACTACATTATAACAGTGACTCCACTTCAAAAGTACTTCATTGGTTGTGAAGTGCTTTGGGATGTTGTGAAAGCCACTATACAATTACAAGATTTAAAAAATTATTTTCTATTTCTATACGCTATAAGAAAGTTTTATTCGTCGTACAGATATATGAGAATTGATCGTATCCGCTTAGTTCACATGTCTGCAATCGGCCAGCATTCGGCTGTGCTTTAACTGGTGTGACAGTCACACTGCCCCCAATATTTACAGGGAGGCGAGGAGGGAGTGGGTGGTGATGGTGGGGAGGGGTGGGGGGGCTGGGGGCAGGGTGGTTGTAGTGGCCGGGAAACCCGGATAATGGGTAACGCGGAGGTCCTGCAGCTCCTCATTTGAATTGTTTTGTCTCCGTTTCCCGGCCTACAGCATGAAGGTCTAGGCTGGTAGGCCACAGCCTGGGTGTGGATTGAATGAGGGAGGGAGGGAGGGAGAGATTGCGGGTCAGAGGGAAGATTGCAAGGAGGAGATTGTGGGTCTGGAGGGGAGATCGCGGGTCGGACTGGATATTGGGGGGGCGGGGGCTGCGGATCGCGTGGGGGGCGAGGGAGACCAATCATGGCAGGTTAGCTTGGTGGGTTGCGGGGGGAAGCACTCCTGCTGCTCCTGGCCCACAAGCAGTGCTGGAAAGGCACTTTACCTGCTGGATCCAGCCCTTCTCGCCTCCCTTCAGCTGCCAGGTTTTCCGAACCCTGGAAAACCCGGCCCGCTGCCATTAAATGTAAAATTCTGTTAAAATCCAAGGCACGCGCCCTCATTAACATATTACAATTAATGACTCACTTCTGGAGAGCAGGTTAATCGCCCGCCCTCGCGGTGGGTTGGAGCCAGGTTTCAGATTTTTCAGACTTTAGCGCCCCACCCCCCGTCCCTCTCCCGCCCGTCTTGGGGGGTTAACTCTCTCCCCTTGTTTGAGTGCCCACCTTTTCAAATATAAGCCCAACTTGACATGGTCCATTTTGCCTCCCCAAGTCTCAGTGTGCCTCCTCCCATCAGGTACTCCATCTGTTTCAGTGGGAGCTGTACAAGCCTTCGTGTTCCATTAAAGCTTCAATACTTGCAGGTCTTAAAACATGAAGCTTGCAGATCAGTTTGCAGGGAGAGGTGAGGCACGATAGCTTCCAGCTGAGGTGGGAGCATTGTTGAGACTAACTTGGAACTGAGCAAGAAATGTCCTCACTATCCTCGGGCCGCTGGAGCAGAACAGGCTCAGTTAATCAGTATAGATTAATAAAGTGGTTTATGGAGCCAGCCTGTAACCGAACAATGACATCAAAGGTGACGGTGACCTATGCATTTCAACTGGAGACAATCTAGATATTCAATTGTTTCACTGCTAAATTAATGGAGTCTCACCTTTATTCAAGTTAAAGCACAGACAGGGAGAAGTATCGGGGTGGGATTGGGAGAGGTGGAGAAAAAGAAAGAAAGACTTGCATTTATTTAGCGCCTTTCATGACCACCAGAGGTCCCAAAGCCCTTTATAGCCAATGAAGTACTTTTGAAGTGTAGTCACTGTTGTAATGTGGGAAACGTGGCAGCTAATTTGCGCACAGCAAGCTCCCACAAACAGCAATGTGATAATGACCAGATAATCTGTTTTAGTGATGTTGGTTGAGGGATAAATATTGGTCAGGACACCGGGATAACTCCCCTGCTCTTCTTCGAAATAGTGGCCGTGGGACCTTTTACATCCACATGAGAGGGCAGATGGGGAGAGGGATGGGATTAGGAGAGGTGGAGTAGGGGTGGGATTGGGAGAGGTGGAGTAGGGGTGGGATTGGGAGAGGTGGAGTAGGGATGGGATTAGGAGAGGTGGAGAGGGATGGGATTGGGAGAGGTGGAGTAGGGGTGGGATTGGGAGAGGTGGAGTAGGGATGGGATTAGGAGAGGTGGAGAGGGATGGGATTGGGAGAGGTGGAGTAGGGATGGGGTTGGGAGAGGTGGAGTAGGGATGGGGTTGGGAGAGGTGGAGTAGGGATGGGGTTGGGAGAGGTGGAGAGGGATGGGATTGGGAGAGGTGGAGTCAGGATGGGATTGGGAGAGGTGGAGTAGGGGTGGGATTGGGAGAGGTGGAGTAGGGGTGGGATTGGGAGAGGTGGAGTAGGGGTGGGATTGGGAGAGGTGGAGTAGGGGTGGGATTGGGAGAGGTGGAGTAGGGGTGGGATTGGGAGAGGTGGAGTAGGGGTGGGATTGGGAGAGGTGGAGTAGGGATGGGATTGGGAGAGGTGGAGTAGGGATGGGATTGGGAGAGGTGGAGTCGGGATGGGATTGGGAGAGGTGGAGTAGGGGTGGGATTGGGAGAGGTGGAGTAGGGGTGGGATTGGGAGAGGTGGAATAGGGGTGGGATTGGGAGAGGTGGAATAGGGGTGGGATTGGGAGAGGTGGAATAGGGGTGGGATCACGGCAGGTGAAGCGGGCGCAGGATCAGGGAATATGGAGCAGTGACAGAATCGGGACAGGTGAAGCACGGGTGGGATTGTTGCTCTAGTCCTGATACTGTGTTTTTCTGGAGATGAAAACTTTAATAACCATAACACCTAATGTTAGGAGAAACATTAGGAGAGACAGGTAATGACCCCACATTTTAAAAAATCAATTCTGCTTTAGAGTCATAGGGCAGGACTTTCATTGGGCCGTGGAGGTGGGATTGGAGGCGTGTGAGGGGGTTACAATTGCAAAAACTGGCAGGCGGGCCCAACCCCGCCTCCAAGCAATTTTCATTCATTTGTGTCTACTGGTCCCGTCTCCGTCCCGCCTCCAAGTGACGGGATAGGCGGTTACAGCCCTTAACAACCACTAAATTGCCTCTATAATGCCATTTTGAAAGGCCTTTGCAATTTTAACCCTTTTCCCACGTGAAGCCCGCCTGTTCTGAAACACGATGGTGAAACCTGGCGGGAGCACAATTGGATTGCTGACTATCAGCTGCAGCTTCACCATTAAAGAGGAGATTTGATCAGCCATCGTTTGCAGGTGGCAGGACTTTGTAGTCTCAGGTCTGGGGGAACTTTTAGAAGGCATAACCACAGCTGTGGAAGTTTGGAGCCTGACACCCATCTCCAGTGTGAGCTCCTGGGAGACCCCTCTCGCCACCTTCACTGAGCGCTTCCTCAACTGAGGCATATACCAGAAGCATGGGAGCCATTTATTTCCTTCCCTTCTGGACATTAGATGAGGACGAAGACCAGCCGCGGCACCAGCAGAACCAGGAACAGCAGCAGCACCAACAGCAGCAGCACCAACAACAGCAGCACTAACAGGAGCGCCAAGCTGCTGCTCACCCACCTGAAGCTGCACAGGCCAGAAGGGGCCAGCGCATGGAAGCCCGTCGGCGCAGGAGATACCCACTAAACAGGGTCTACAGACACAGGGTCAGCTACCTCAACATGTCTGAGCAGCAGTGCCAAAGGCGGCTCCGACTTTCGCGAGAGGTAGTGGGTGACATCTGCACAATGTTGCAGCAAGACCTGCAGCCCAGAGGACCAGGTGGACACCCCTTACCAGTGGCCGTCAAAGTCACCACCGCACTCAACCTTTTTGCCTCCGGCTCCTTCCAAGGATCAGCAGCAGACATCAGCGGCATCTCCCAGGCGGCCGCACACACTTGCATCACGCAGGTAACCGATGCCCTCTTTGCCATTGCGCACAATCGCATCCATTTCACCAAGGATCAAGCAAGTGTCACGGCGCGAGCGGTTGGATTAGCTGATCTGGCAGGCTTTCCAAGGGGTCAGGGCGTCGTTGACTGCACACATGTGGCCCTTAAGACACCCCATCACAATCCAGGTATTTTTGTCAATCGCAAGGGCTTCCACTCCCTTAACGTTCAGCTGGTGTCTGACCACAAGAAGGAAATTTTGCATGTTTGTGCCAAGTACCCTGGCAGTTGCCATGACTCCTTCATACTGCGCCAGTCTAGTGTGCCTCCGCTATTCAGTCCGCCAGACCAACTTAATGGATGGCTACTTGGAGACAAGGGCTATCCCCTGAAGACATGGCTAATGACACCGTTGAGGAGACCATCCAACGAAGCTGAGGAGAGCTACAACTCCAGCCACATGTCCACCAGAGCCATAATCGAGCAAACCATCGGTTTGCTGAAGATGCGCTTCAGATGCCTGGATAGATCAGGTGGAACCCTGCAGTACTCAGCAGCCAGGGTCTCCAGAATCATCGTGGTTTGCTGTGCACTTCACAACATGGCACAGCATCGTGGCTTGCAGATTCCTGAGGACCAAGTGGCTCCTCACATATCCTCCTCAGATGAGGAGGTGGAGAGCGAAAATGAACATCTTGCAGAGTCCCATCAACCAGCGGCAGCAGTACGCGAGAACATTGCTGCCCGGGATGCAAGGAACGCACTCACCTTGGCCAGATTTGCTTAGCCTAGCCAATCAAGCACTTTTGCCTCGCAGCTTCTTACCTGAGCATCGACAATGGCCAAGAACCAACCGATTCCTAGCAATTTCACCACCATACTGACAATTGCAAGTAATTCTAAGCCCTCAATGTGAAAGTCCCATTTGCGAAATGACACATGCCACAACTACAACAGTAGCCATCAGATTTTTTATTTACATTATTCATCTGAAGGCTTTTTCACAGAAAACATCAAATTTCACCCAAGTGACTACCCTTGTGACTATTTGTGCAGTATCTTTCTCTTACGCGTGCTCCTACGTGGTGCTTCCCCTGTGGCTTCAGCAGATGTGGAGGCCCCTTGCTCACTTTCCTGCTGCTCTTGTCTCGACACCTTTGGCGGGCGTCCTCTGGGGTTGCGAACCTGTGAGGGCTCGTCAACAGTCTGCTGCTCCTGTGGCTGTGCAGTGGTTGAGATGCTGATCTCAGTTGGGTGTGGACTCTGGTGGGGCTCTGACCGAGGGCTCTGCAGTGGCATGGAATTGTGAGTGCTTGGAGAGGCGCCCCCACTTCCTTGATGTCTGCCACCAACTTCCCTCTCATGGGTCAGGTCCCCCTCAGCGCTTGCAAGTGGCTTGAGAGCACCTTGCTGCACATCAGGGGGGCCATGGGGACCCGTATCTGCACTGGCAGTCCTATTCAGGAGGACTTCCATGAAGGTCTGATTTCTCTGTTCAATAGATGACCATCGCTCCTCCAGAGATGTCATTCTATTCTGAACACTCGCCATGTTTTCTGCACTCTGGCGACTTATCACCTCCATGGAGGTTGCCACCCTTTCCATGGTGATGCGTTCATGTGCCAATGACTCCACAAAGGCTCTGCTCATGTTCGCAATGGACTCCTCCATTCGCTCCACACTCGCAGCGACCCTGGAGACAAAACCTGCCAGAGACTCCTGCATCTGTTCCTGGAGTTCCAGCACCGCTGATCTTATGGATGGACCCAGAGGCTGAGGGTCGACATGCAGCTGAGCCGAGTTGGTAGAGTCCTGCGCCCTCCGATGTGGACTCTCCACTGCCGTCCCTGTCTCTACAATCTGCTGATGCTCACTTGTGAGCTGTGATACACCAGGTGACAACACTACTCTATGTCCCGAAGGTCCCACCCAGGTGTGAGTGTCTGCGCTGGTGCTGGGTGCGCTAAATTCTGCTGATGCTGCGCCCTCAGAGATTGCAGCTTCCTCTGAGGAGTCTGGATGCTCAGACTGTTCCTCTGGCTAGTGGGGACGGGTGCTTGCGATGGTCCTGTGGGGGAGTAAAGGAAAGTCAGAGATGTGAGGCCAAGGTTACATGCACATTGCATATTGCAGATGATCATAAGTCCATCTGTTAGAGCTTCAGAATCATTATCAATGTCAATGTCAATGAAAGAGATGGAAAATTATTCTGTCACCAGCTTGCTGTGATGCACCCGTCTGTCCATCCCCGACTTGTGCATCTTCCTCCACTCCTACGATCTCCAGGACCGCCTACTCCCAGGGGGTGAGGTGGGCTACTGAGGGTGGCCCTCCTCCTGTCCTCGCTCTTTCTCTCTCATTGTGAGCTCTCTTTTCCTGCAATGAGGGAGACAAGTGGAGGTTGAGTGAGAATGAAGGAGTGAGAGTAGATTCCATAGCATAGATACTTAGAAGGAGACAAAGAAGGACTGAGGTGGCAAGACCAAGGGCCCTCCCTGTGTGTTGTCAGTTGTTTTCATAGCATCACAGTGATAGGGAGTGTGAGGGCTGCATAGTCGAATAGTTAGGTGAATGTGAGCATAGAGAGAGAGGGAATGGGTAAGGGTGCATAGATGTCAGTGTCGAGTGGGATGTGGAGGAAGAGATTGCTAAAGCTGAGTGCTGGTCTTCTTCTTATCGTGTCCACGGACAGTCTATACATAGCCCAGCCAGAACTGGACACATTTTTGCGCCTTGTTGTTGAATTCAGCAAGATCTGCAACAGTGCAGGGTTCCTCTAACGATGGGCATTGCAGGAGATGTTGCATAGTCTGTGCCTCAGTTCCACATTCACAAGTTGTCGGGCTGGTTGAATATCCCCATTTGCTTAGTGACACCTTTGAGCAACCTACACCGGTCCTAAGTCTGTTAAGGCACTTCCAGGTTGCCCAGTTGCAATTAGCTCCTGGGGGAAGGCTTTCATCAAGTAAAATTTCCATCGCTGGGGGTTGTTCAAGACTGGCGAGCCGGTCTTTCCACAAGGCGATGCGGGCTTCAGATGAGGTTGATTGTAATGGAACAACACTGTTCATGAAGCGCTTTCTTGACTTTAGGCGGCTGGGTGTAGGTGTATGACAATGCAGAGGGTGTCTCTCATCTGATGTTTGACGGAGTCGCTCTTTCTTGCTGGCCACCATTCTTCTTATATCAGGGGGAGCGATACCCGCCAGGATATATAGGCTGTTGGTGTTTGTTGGTTTTAAGCAACCTGTGATAAATCGGCAGCTTGCATTCAGAACGGCATCCATCTTCTTGGCATGAGTAGACCTTTCCCATGCAGGGCAGGCGTATTCGGCAGTGGAATAGCAAAGAGCAAGTGCACTGGTTCGCAATGTTTTCGGGCTTGTTCCCCATCTTGTGTTAGTGAGCTTATTCAGGATGTTGTTTCGTACGCTCACTTTTGCCTTTGTCTTCTCGATGTGGTTCTTGAAGGTGAGGCATCGGTCAAGGGTGACTCCTAAGTAGATAGGGTGCTCGCAATGCGTCAGTGTTGCTCCACACCAGGTTACTTTCAACTGGCGTTTGGCTTCACGGTTTCTGAGGTGGAATGCACAAACTTGCGTCTTTGATGGGTTTGCGCGAAGGTGGTTTTCCTCATAGTAGGATTTTAGTCCCTCCAAGGCCTCAGAAAGTGTTTTCTCCACGGTGTTAAAATCAGTGCTTTGGGCAGTGACACATAAGTCATCAGCATATATAAAACGGCGTGTGACACCGTCTATAGGTTGGTCATTCGTGTAGATGTTGTACAGCAGCGGTGCAAGCACGCTTCCCTGAGGAAGACCATTCTTCTGAATACGCCACCTGCTGCGCTTCCCACCTAGTTCAACATAGAACCGGCGATTCTGAAGCATGCTTTCTAACAGCCCTGTTAAGTGAATGTCTTTTGTCATCTCTAGAATCTTGCAGAGGAGACATCTATGGTTCACTGTATCGTATGCTGCTGACAGGTCTACAAAAACAGCACCTGTTACCATCCCTTGCTCAAAACCATCTTCGATGTGTTGTGTGAGGTTGAGCAGTTGGCTTGTTGTTGATTTGCCGGGGCGGAAATCTGCTTGCTCTGGAATGATCTTCTCATCTACAGTTGGTGCTATCCTATTGAGTATCAGGCGTTCAAACAGCTTAGAGGTGTGGCAAAGCAGTGAAATTGGCCGAAAACTCTTAGGATCTGAGGGATCTTTTCCAGGCTTTAATAGTGCTATTACATGTGCCTTCTGCCAGATATTAGGTAACTTGTGTGTTGCCAGACAGTGGTTGAACAATTGTAGGAGCCATTTCTTTGCTTTCTGTCCAAAATGCTTTATCTGTTCCATTGCTATGTTGTCAAGACCAATTGCTTTCCTGTGTTTTAGATTAGATATACCAGTTTCCAGCACTTCCATGGTGAATGGTCTAGTGAAGCCAGGATCATCGCTGTACTTCTTCCTATCTAGTTGTGCTCTTGGTTGTTTCTTGTTGATTTTTCCATTTAGGAGCAACTGGTGTGCAACTTGGTTAGCAGACACATTTGGATGTTGGGCAGCTTTCTTGGGATCACCTCCAAGTTTTCGTATAAGAGACCATGCCTTCTTGCTGTTTTTTGTAAGATCTGTTGTCTCTATCAAGGTGTTCCAGGTGTTTTGACGTTCTTGAGAGATACTTAACATCACCCTCTCACCGGTAGATATTGTTTCCTCTGAGAAGGGGTCAGATTCAAACATTGAGACATACTCCCAGTAGAGTTCAGCATTCTCCTTGGTGAGACCAGGGATGTAGTGTACTCTGCAACCTCGGGGGATCTTCCTTCTAGCTGTTTTTTGGACAGCTTTTGCAAAGAGGTTGTAGTGCTCAGGTAGTGGTTTAATGCGTTTAACCTTGCGGTCAAGTGCTCGTGTAAAACTGTTCCAATCGGCCTTCTTGAAGTTGAAGCACCTTTTGAATGGTACGACGGTTGGTAACACTGCTGCATTTACCTGGATACCAATAGGACGGTGTTGTGTCTGTGGTATTGGGTCTGTGACAAGCTTCTTGCAGAGGCCAGCGATGTCGTTGCTGGCAATGGCAAGATCTGGATTATATCTACACTTCCAGCGGGCACTGTGGAAGGAGGCTGGCAATTTAGGATCGTGGATGAGACTAAGCTGGTTAGCGTCCATCCATTCTTCGACTGCTTCTCCGTACTGTATGTAACCGTCTACCTTTAAGAGACTATGTATGTAACCGTTCACCTTTAAGAGAACTATTTTAGGTGTGGCACTACTTGTTTGGCTTCTGTATACGGTAATACCGACGGTGACCACACCGGTATATAAGTGCTGTGGCATGACTTATTGGGCAGATTCGCCCTGACCTTCGAATAGTAAAGTCCTGTTGTATGTTACTCCTGAAGTCTGTGTCGTAATTAACTGCACAACCCACAGACTTTACAGTGGCGACGAGTCCGATCGTACCCTGCGGCAACAATAATTTCAAAGCAACGAAAGAGCGTCGAAAAGAGGCAACCGCCCTCGTCATTCGGCTGGGAGAAAACTCAAGGCTGCAGCAATAGAAAGGAGGAAGACTTTAGCGACAAAAACTTCCATCAGCAACAGGCACTGACTGTCCCTTCTGCCACGGTGACTGTGAGTAAGGGAAAGTGAAAAGAATAGCCGGAGGATAAGGGCTGGGCACTCGACCACAGTCGAGGGGGAAAAGGAGCCGGACAAAAAGTCGGGTCCAACGGCATCGTGAGCGACCGCGACCGGCGGGAAAAGCCGGGCGGTGACCGAAGCCACGAAGCGCTGCGACCGGGAGCGTAGGCGCGGGAAGAGAGAAACTCAGCCGCAGCCGGGGAGAGAAGCACCGGACTGTGAGAGGGCTGGGAGGCGCGATTGGGGTCCGAGCGAGCGGGAGAGGCAGAGCCGACCAAGAGAGACTGCGCGACAGCCAGTCCAGCGGCTGAACTGTCCTCCGTCAATGGGGTGTAACCAGCGCCGGTAGAGCCGAGCGAGCGGGAGAGAGGCAGAGCCGAGCAAGGGGAACTGTGCGAGAGCCAGCCCAGCGGCTGAACCTGTTCGCCGTCAACGGGGTACCCAGAGCCGGTCGCCCTGCCATAAAATTTAAAAAAAAGGGAAAGCCTTGAAGCTGACGCGCAGGCTGTGAACCTGAAAGCCAGCGGCCGTCGCCCGTGGGGAAAGTGTACCCCTCCCGCCAGGGAAGAAACGCGGGAAGCCGCCATTAGGCGGGGAAGAAGACAGAAGCGGGAAACCGCCATTGAAGTGGGCGGGGAGAGAAGATAAGAGCGGGAAACCGCCATTTTCGCGGGGAAACCGCCATCTTAGAAAAGAAAAAGAAATAATAATTTAAAGAAATACTTGTGTTGTTCCCAAAGAGAGGAAGATGCCTAAGCGTGGTAACATCAACGATTTTAATTTCGAAGTAGAAGACTGGGCCACGTACGTGGAACGCATTGAGATCTATTGTGAGGCCAATAAAATAGAAGAAGATGACAAAGCTATAACCTTGCTGAACTCGATGGGCGCAAAGACATACGGGCTCTTGAAGCATCTACTAGCACCAGCTAAACCGGCGGATCAGACTTTCGATGATATTGTGGCTGTCCTGAAGGACCACTTGAACCCTACACCGTTGATGTTGGCTGAACGATTCAAATTCTATGCGAGAACGCAACGGAAAGACGAAAGCAACGCGGAATACTTGGTTGAACTGCGGAGGCTAGCGAAAGACTGTCAGTTTAGGGACAACCTGGAAGAGGCACTGAGAGACAAATTCGTGTGCGGAATGTTGAAGGAAGAAACACAAAAACGACTGCTTGACGAGAACGATCTTCCACTTGATAAGGCTGTCCTTATCGCAGCATCAAGCGAAGTCGCAGTGAAAGGAACTGCGGAAATGCAGCTAAAGGCAGCGGCACTCAGGGTACAACAAATTACTTCGGGTACAACGAAATGCTATCGTTGTGGAAAGACAACACACGACCAGAACCAATGCTGGTTTAAAAACCAAGAATGTAGGAAATGTGGCAAGCTTGGTCACATAGCTAAGGTATGCCGGTCAGGGAAGAAGACCAACAATAATGAGTCACCACAAAAGTGGTACAGAAAGGTACATGAGGTGACTAGGAAGAGTCCGGAGGAACAGAAGTCGGACTCACACTCCAACTGCAAAGGACTGGATAGTTTGAGAGTTCACAATGTGAGTAATGAAGCTGACCGACAAACTATCTGGATCACACTACAGGTTGCAAAAGTCCAAGTGAAAATGGAAGTGGACACCGGATCGGCGCTGACGGTCATGAATAAGCATGACTATAAAAAGTTATTCAAGCATATTCCACTACGGGATACGGAACTAGTACTACAGACATACACGGGGCACAAAGTATTCCCCATCGGAAAGATAGAAGTCAAGGTGAGATACAAGGACAAAGAGCACCAAAGGATGGACCTGTATGTGTTGCCTGAGGGAGGTCCACCACTTCTGGGACGGGAGTGGATCAGGAAAATAAAGATAGACTGGCATTCATTAAACACCATGACGGTGGATTCCGGAAAGGAAGATGTCAAACCTGAACGGTTGTCCAGAATATTGGACGAAGCTAAAGAGGTATTCCAGCAAGGACTGGGAACACTGCGAGGAATTAAAGCAAAGGTTAAGATTGCAGAACATGCAAGCCCAAAATTTTTCAAAGCCAGATCGGTACCTTATGCGATACGACCTGCTGTGGAGGCAGAACTGGAAGAACTTGAACGATCAGGGGTACTGTCAAAAGTGGACTGGAGTGAGTGGGCCACGCCCATTGTTCCCGTCATGAAGTCTTCACCAAGTAATAAGCCAGGGGGACCGGGGAAGGTCCGCATCTGCGGAGACTTCAAGATCACAGTGAATCCGGTGCTTCACACGGTACAATACCCGCTTCCGCGGATTGAAGATATCTTTGCTTCGTTGGCTGGAGGGAAACACTTCACCAAGATAGACCTGGCTCAGGCATACTTACAAATGGAAGTCGAGGAAGAGTCACGCCAGTACCTCACCATCAACACACACAGAGGATTGTATCGTTGTAATAGACTGGTTTTTGGGGTAGCTTCGGCTCCAGCAATTTGGCAGAGGGCCATGGAGCAGGTATTACAAGGAATTCCAAGCACGCAGTGCTACTTAGACGATATCCTAATTACGGGAGAAGACGAGGAAGAACACCTCACAAATTTGAAACTGGTGCTCACCAGGTTGAAGGAATATGGCCTTCGAGTTAATCGCAAGAAGTGTGAGTTTTTCCAAAAACGGATCTCGTACTGCGGTCATGTCATTGACCGAGAGGGGCTGCACAAGTCACCTGACAAGATAGAAGCTGTCGTGAAGGCCCCCGCTCCAGAAAACGTATCACAGTTAAGATCATTCTTGGGGTTGATTAATTATTATCACAAGTTTCTGCCAAATCTATCCACGGTGCTGCATCCGCTGAATGCTCTGTTGCGGAAAGAAATACCATGGAAGTGGAGTGAGGAATGTAAAAAGGCTTTTCGCAGAAGCAAGGAGTTGATTACCTCTGAAGAAGTGTTGGCTCATTTCAACCCAACGTTACCCCTTCGTCTAGCTTGTGATGCTTCCCCTTATGGAATTGGAGCAGTACTTTCACACAAGTTACCAAATGGCTCGGAAAGGCCAGTGGCATTCGCGTCCCGATCATTGACCTCCGCGGAGCGAAATTATGCTCAAATAGATAGGGAGGCCCTCAGCCTTGTGTGGGGCGTGAAGAAATTCAATCATTACCTGCAAGGTAAGAAGTTCACATTACTGACAGACCACCAGCCGTTGGTGTCCATATTCAACCCAAACAAGGCCGTTTCCACCATGACAGCACAAAGGTTACAAAGGTGGTCCGTGTTACTTGGGGCACACCAATATGACATCGAATACAAAAGGTCCAAACAGCATGGAAATGCTGATGGGTTATCGCGCTTGCCATTGCCGATAGTAGAAGAAGCGACTACATTGGACCCGGTAGAGATGTTCCACTCATCCATAGTGGAGTGTCTACCAATAACAAATTCGATGATCGAAAACGAAACAAGAAATGACCCGACTCTTTCACGAGTCTATGATTTAACGGTGGAGGGATGGCCAGCACAGGGCGAACCAACACTGCAAGCATTTTCACAGAGGAAAGAACAGCTGTCAGTGTGTAGAGGAACCCTGATGTGTGGATCTAGAGTGGTGATTCCACCCAAACTTCAAAAGAAGGTGTTAAAGGAGCTGCACGAGGGACATCTGGGTGGAGTGAAGATGAAGAACCTAGCAAGAGCGTTTGTATGGTGGCCAGGCATCGATGTAGACATCGAAGAAATCACTAAGAACTGCCTAGGATGTCAGAAGGTTCAGAACGCGCCACCACAGGCTCCGCTGCATCCATGGGAGTGGCCCTCATCTCCTTGGCAAAGGGTACACATCGACTTTGCTGGTCCATTTATGGACTCAATGTTCCTAATAGCGGTGGATGCACACTCCAAGTGGCCGGAGGTAATAAAGATGACCACCACCACCACGGAAAAAACCATCACAGTGTTAAGGACTATGTTTGCTAGGAATGGCCTGCCGGAACAGATCTGTTCTGATAATGGACTGCAATTTGTGTCCGAAGAATTCAAGAAATTCTTAAAGAGCAATGGGGTTAAGCACTACACGTCAGCCCCATACCATCCCGCCTCCAATGGATTGGCTGAAAGGTTTGTCCAGACCTTCAAGAAGGCCATCAAGGCCATGGGTAATGAAGACATTAATTTACAACATAAGGTGGATAGCTTCTTGTTGGCGTACAGGAATGCAACACATGCGGTCACAAATCAAACTCCCGCCATGATGTTTTTTAATAGACGACTAAGATGCCGGCTGGATTTGCTCAAGCCAAACGTCAGAAGGGACGTAGAGAACCGGCAATTCCAGGGCATGAATGAAAGGGCCACTAGATCTTTTCAGATAGGTCAACAAGTTTTGGCCCGGGACTACCGTACCGAGAAATGGCAGCCTGGAACTATTGGAAAAAGGCTAGGGCCGTTGATGTATACGGTGGATCTTGGGGACAGTATAATAAGGCACCATGTTGACCAGATCATAGGGTCAGCCACAACTGGCCAACCTACTTCACCACCTTACCCGGTTACTGTTGAAACCGAGATACCCAGAACACCTACCTCCGATCTGGTAATACTGGAATCAGAGGAACCTGACACTGTCTTTCAAGCCAAATCGACTTTGTCAGAAGCACCTACTACCCCGCCAGGAATGACGACACCACTGAGGCGTTATCCGGACAGAGTCCGGAAACCTCCAGAGAGACTGAATCTGTGAACTGTCTTGCATAAAGTTGTATATATGTTATAATGTATGTTTAATGGGAAATACGTATGTTGTAAGCTAAAAAGGGAGGATTGTAGTGTATGTAACCGTCTACCTTTAAGAGACTATGTATGTAACCGTTCACCTTTAAGAGAACTATTTTAGGTGTGGCACTACTTGTTTGGCTTCTGTATACGGTAATACCGATGGTGACCACACCGGTATATAAGTGCTGTGGCATGACTTATTGGGCAGATTCGCCCTGACCTTCGAATAGTAAAGTCCTGTTGTATGTTACTCCTGAAGTCTGTGTCGTAATTAACTGTACAACCCACAGACTTTACATTCTCCATCGTTGTTAGTCTCCTTGTACCCCCATTGGGTACTGTGGCTATTAAAGTCTCCAATGATGATCTGTGGTTTATTGTGCAGGTTGGGTACAGGGTTAGAGAAGCTGAAATCTGTGCCAGGTGGCTTGTACACTGAGGTCACTACTACTTTGCTCAGCTCTACGGTTAGAATTTCGATGTTGTCCTCCTCTGTTTTAGAAGTGGCCTCTACAACTGAACCAGCTCTAACAAATACAGCACTGCCATATTGTCAATGAGGTCTTTCAATAGCCAGGACCATTCCTGGTATTTTTGGGCGGTTGTTCTCACTTCCTCTATGTGTCTGCTGCAGGCAGAGGACATCACACTCCAACTCATTGCATAATGTAGCGAGGATGTTTTGTTTAGCTATAGAGAACCCTTCAATGTTAGCAGGTATAACAGTCAATGCTGGTGAGGAAAGGCAATGGGGATCAGATTGAGGGTGATGGGAAATTCATACTCATTTTTCCAGTGCGCAGAAGGTCATGAAATCTCTTCCTACACTGAATCCAGGTTCTGCGGGTTGCTGATAATGAGTTGACCTCCTCTGCCACCTGGATCCACACAGCCTTGGTCTGCTGGGGAGGCTTCTTCCTCCCTGAAGAAGGGAAGAGCACCTCTTTATGAGCTCTTGCTCCCTCAACTAAAGCCTGCAGGGCAACGTCGTCAAACCTTGGAGCAGACCTAGGTTTTTCGGTGGCCATTCTGCCTCCAGGTCCCTCTAGCATGAAAGGACAAAAGGTTGGCAGTCTGCAGAAGAAGCAAGGCTTGTTGCAGACCTTAAATGCAGCAGCAATGATGACGTCATCGGAGGCGACTTTCAGACTGGAAAAACTCATTGGCCATGGGTTCCCACACGTTGGAACTCAATTGGCCAATTAAGTTAAATTCACATCAATCACCCACATCGATTTAGATTCGGGTGGATAACACGAAATGCGGATTACACGACCCCAGCCTGTCCCTGAATCAAAATCCAGCCCATAGAGTCATAGAGTTATACAGCACAGAAAGAGGACCTTCGGCCCATCGTGTCCGCGCCGGCCATCAAGCCCTGTCTATTCTAATCCCATTTTCCAACACTTGGTCCATAGCCTTGTATGCTATGGCGTTTCAAGTGCTCATCTAAATGCTTCTTGAATGTTGTGAGGATTCCTGCCTCTACCACCATTTCAGGCAGTGAGTTCCAGATTCCACCCACCCTCTGGGTGAAAAAGTTTTTCCTCAAATCCCCTCTAAACCTCCTGCCCCTTACCTTGAAACTATGCCCCCTGGTTATTGACCCCTCTACTAAGGGGAAAGGTTCCTTTCTATCTACCTTATCTATGCCCCTCATAATTTTGTACACCTCAATCAGGTCCCCCCTCAGCCTTCTCTGCTCCAAGGAAAACAACCCCAGCCTGTCCAGTCTCTCTTCATAGCTGAAGCACTCCAGCCCAGGTAACATCCTGGTGAATCTCCTCTGCACCCTCTCTAATACAATCACATCCTTCCTATAGTGTGGCGACCAGAACTGCACACAGTATTCCAGCTGTGGCCTAACCAGCGTTTTGTACAGCTCCATCATAACCTCCCTGCTCTTATATTCTATGCCTCAGCTAATGAAGGCAAGTATCCCATATGCCTTTTTAACCACCTTATCTACCTGTCCTGCTGCCTTCAGGGATCTATGTACATGCACACCAAGGTCCCTCTGATCCTCTGTCCTTCCTAGGGTCCTACCATTCATTGTGTATTCCCTTGCCTTGTTAGTTCTCCCAAAATGCATCACCTCACACTTTTCATGGTTAAATTCCATTTGCCACTGTTCTGCCCATCTGACCAACCCGTCTATATCGTCCTGTAGCCTCAGGCTTCCCTCCTCGCTATTTACCACTCCACCAATTTTCATGTCATCTGCGAACTTACTGATCATACCTCCTACATTCATATCTAAATCATTAAGGTACATTGTTCTAGTGCCTGTTTCAAAGCTATCTTTCAAATCAGAGTCTGTATGGAACCTCTGAAAATACTTTGTTAAGTAAGATAACTTCCATTTTAGGTAAGTAAAGAAAACAATGTGAGAAAATTGCTTAAATTCTGATTTTCATTTCCATTGATGAGGGTTTCGGCAGCAGATGAGCTGAGGCGGGTCGGAGACGGCTGATGTGACGGAGGTGGAAGTTGGTGGACTTTGTGATGGAGAGGATATGGGGTGGGAAGCTCAGTTCAGTGTCAGATAGGATACCAAGGTTGCAAGCAGTAAGGTTCAACCTGAGGCAGTGGAGGGGAATGGAATTGATGGCAATGGTGTGGAATTTGTGACGGGGACCGAAGATGATGGCTTTGGTTTTCCCAATGTTTAACTGGAGGAAATTGTGTCTCATCCAAGACTGGGTGTCGGACAAGCAGTCTGATGACACAGAGGCAGTGGAGGCATTGAAAGAGGTGGTGGAGAGGTAGAGCTGAGCCCCATCAGCATACATGTGAAAGCTGACCCCATATTTTCAGATGATTTCTACAAGGGGCAGCATGTAGATGAGGAAGAGGAGGGGGCCAAGCATAGAGCCTTAGAGTACACCAGACATAAAAGCGCAGGGTGAGAGGAGAAGCCATTATCAGAGATGCTCTGGGAATGATTCAATTGGTAAGAGTAGAGCCAAGCGAGGACAGTCCCTCTGAGCTGGACAGCAGAGGAAAGGCATTAGAGGAGGTTGGTGTGGTCAACCATGTCAAAGGCTACAGAGAAGTCAAGGAGGATGGGATTATCTAATGTATCATAGCCTTTTTAAAATTTTGTTCCTGGGATCTGGGCATCGCTGGCAAGGCCAGCATTTATTGCCCATCCCTAATTGCCCTCGAGAAGGTGGTGGTGAGCCGCCTTCTTGAACCGCTGCAGTCCGTGTGGTGAAGAGAGGGAGGGAGTTCCAGGATTTTGACCCAGCGACGATGAAGGATCGGCGATATACTTCTAAGAGAATAGTGGGTCTGTGGAACAGGCTGCCGGCTCGTGCAGTGAAAGCTGATTTGCTCAATTACTTCAAGTGAGAGCTGGACCTGTTTCTGGCTGGGGCAGAGATCACCTTGTACAAGAGATAGGTACTTGGTAATCATGACTGGTCTCCTGGCCTAGTTTGGATTGCCTAAGGGAGGTTGCAGAGGAATTTTGCTGGTGTTTTTTCTTAATTGGTTTGGGTTTTCATCTGTTTCTTTTGCGCTCCCGATAAGATATAGCCTGGAACGCCGATACATGCTTCAGGACAACGAGGCAGCTGAGAGACTAATCCAACGAGTAGGAAAAACAACAGAAAATGCTGGACAAACTCAGCAGGCCAGGTAACATCCATGGAGAGAAAATAGAGTCAACGTTTCGGGTGAAAACCCTTTGTCAAGACTGGAAAAGCACAAGAAATGAAATAGATTAAAAGGCCAGGCTGGGAGAGAACAAAAGAGAAGTGAAGAGACATTAAGAGGTATTCAAAATGAGACGAGATGGTGATCGGACTAGTGGAGACAAAAGACGGCTCTAGATTAGGTGTGAAATGTGCTGGCAGAATGGGAAACAGCTGCCATGTGGGAGAGAGAAAAAGGGGGGGGGGAAAGGCCAAAACAAAGGTGTGGATAAAAAATAAGTAAAAATGTAATAGGGGCCGAGGTTATGATCTGAAATTGTTGAACTCGATATTGAGTCCGGAAGGCTGTAAAGTGCCTAATCGGAAGATGAGGTGCTGTTCCTCGAGCTTACGCTGGGTTTCCGTGGAACAATGCAAGAGCCCGAGTACAGTGAGGTCTGAGTGGGAATGGAGCGGTGAATTAAAATGACAGGCCATCGGAAGCTCGGGGTCACCCTTACAGACTGAACAGAGGTGTTCCGCAAAGCGGTCACCCAATCTGCGTTTGGTCTCCCCAATGTAGAGGAGACCACATCGTGAGCAGCGAATACAGTATACTAGATTGCAAGAAGTACAAGTAAATCGCTATTTCACCTGGAAGGGGTGTTTGGGCCCTGGACAGTGGGAAGGGGGGAGGTATAAGGGCATGTGTTGCATCTCCTGCGCTTGCACGGGAAGGTGCCGGGCGAAGGGGAAGGGGTGCTGGGGGTGATAGAGGATTGGACTAGGGTGTCTCGGAGGGAGCGGTCCCTACGGAATGCTGAAAGGGGAGGGGAGGGGAAGATGCGTTTGGTGGTGGGATCACTTTGGAGGTGGTGGAAATGGCAGAGGATGATCCGTTTAATGTGGAGGCTGGTGGGGTGAAAGGTGAGGACAAGAGGAACCCTATCGTGGTTCCGGGAGGGAGCGGCAGGGGTGAGGGCAGAAGTGCGAGAGATAGAACGGACACGGTCGAGGGCCGTGTCAACCACGGTAGAGGGGAATCCTCGGTTGAGGAAAAAGGAAGACATGTCGGAAGCACTGGTGTGGTATGTGGCATCGTTGGAGCAGATGCGGTGGAGATGGAGAAACTGGGAGAATGGAATAGAGTCCTTACAGGAGGCGGGGCGGGAGGAAGTGTAGTCCAGGTAGCTGTGGGAGTCAGTGGGCTTGTAGTGAATGTTGGTCAATAACCTATCCCCAGAGATGGAGACGGAGAAGTCGAGGAAGGGAAGGGAAGAGTCGGAGATGGACCATGTGAAGGTGAGGGAAGGGTGGAAATTGGATGCAAAGTGAATGAAATTGTCTAGTTCAGGGCGAGAGCAGGAAACGGCACCGATATAGTCATCAATGTACCGGAAAAAGAGGTGAGGGAGGGGCCCTGAGTAGGACTGGAACAAAGAGTGTTCCACATATCCCACGAAAAGGCAGGCATAGCTAGGACCCATGCGGGTACCCATAGCAACACCTTTGATTTGGAGGAAATGAGTGGAGTCAAAGGAGAAGTTGTTCAATGTGAGAACAAGTTCAGCCAGGCAGAGGAGTGCGGTGGTGGATGGGGACTGGTTGGGCCTCTGTTCAAGGAAGAAGCGGAGCGCCCTCAGGCCATCCTGGTGGGGGATGGAGGTGTAGAGGGATTGTACGTCCATGGTGAGAAGGTGGCGGTTGGGGCCAGGAAACTGGAAACTGTTAAAGTGGCGGAGGGCGTCCGAAGAGTCGCGAATGTAGGTGGGAAGAGACTGGACAAGGGGAGAAAAGATAGAGTCGAGATAGGAAGAGATAAGTTCCGTGGGGCAAGAACAGGCTGAAATGATGGGTCTACCAGGGCAGTCCTGTTTGTGGACCTTGGGAAGGAGGTAGAAGCGGGCTGTGCGGGGTTGGGTAACTATGAGGTTGGTGGCCGCAGGGGGAAGATCTCCAGAGGAGATGAGGTCAGTGACAGTCTTGGAAACGGTGGCTTGCTGTTCGGCAGTGGGGTCATGGTCCAGGTGGAGGTAGGAGGAGGTGTCGGAGAGTTGGCGTTCAGCTTCCACTATTCAATTCAATTCAATTCAATTTTATTTGTCATATATGCAGCAGACGTGTGTACTACACAATGAAATGTTGATTTTTACGAGTCCTCCCAACATTGGAATAAATATGGCATAACAATGATAAAATACTAATAGAAATACTAATAGAAAGACAGTATAATAATAAATAAAACAGTAATAAATAATAATAAATTAATCGTTCATGATTCTTATGGCCTGGGGGTAGAAGCTGTTTCAAAACCTGTTGGTACGAGACCGTATGCTTCAGTATCTCTTACCGGACGGGAGCAGGGCGAAGAGGTTGTGGCTGGGGTGACTCGCGTCTTTAATGATTCTCAGGGCCTTCCCCTGGCACCTCTCGGGGTAGATATCCTGCACAGCAGGTAGTTTCATTCCTATAGTATGTTGTGCAGCTTTCACCACCATCTGTAGAGCCTTGCGGTCTGTAGCGGTGCAGTTGCCATACCAGGTAGTGATGCAGCCGGACAGGATACTCTCGATGGTGCACCGGTAGAAGTTGGTGAGAATCTGGGGGGGCCATTCCAAATTTCTTCAGTCTCCTGAGGAAGAACAGGCGTTGGCATGCCTTCTTCGTTACGACGTCGATGTGATGGGACCACGTTAAGTCCTCCGTAATGAATACACCCAGGAATTTGAAGCTGCTGACCCTCTCCACCTCAGCCCCTTCGATGTAGATTGGGGTGTGTCCCTCCCCCTGCCACTTCCTGTAATCCACGATCATCTCCTTTGTTTTGCTGACGTTGAGGGAGAGGTTGTTGTACTTGCACCATTCTCCTAGGGCTCTTACCTCCTCCCTGTAGCCTGTCTCGTTGCCATCTGTGATCAGGCCTACAACGGTAGTGTCATCAGCAAATTTGATGATGGAGTTGAAGTTGTGCGAGGCCACTCAGTCGTGAGTAAACAGGGAGTACAGAAGGGGGCTGAGCACACAACCCTGGGGAGCTCCCGTGTTCAGGATCAGTGTGGAGGAGGTATTACTGCCTATTTTCACCACCTGGGGTCTGCCCGTCAGGAAGTCCAGGATCCAGTTACATAGGGAGGTGTTAAGTCCTAGCTCACTGAGCTTGTTGACAAGCTTGGAGGGGATAATGGTATTGAATGCTGAACTATAATCAATGAACAACATTCTCACAAAGGTGTTCCTCTTATCCAGGTGTGATAAGGCAGTGTGCAGTACAGTGGCGATGGCATCATCCCTAGATCTGTTTGGGCGGTAGGCAAATTGGAGTGGGTCCAGTGTGTCAGGTAGTAACGAGTTGATGTGGGTTTTGACCAGCCTCTCAAAGCACTTCATGATGACAGAAGTGAGTGCTATGGGGCGGTAGTCGTTTAAACAGGTTACTTTTGTTTTTTTGGGGACTGGAATAACCAACGTCATCTTGAAGCGGGTGGGGACTACAGACTGGTACAGTGAATGGTTGAATATATCCGTAAACACGGCTGCCAGCTGGTCAGCGCATGCTCTAAGGACACACCCAGGGATTCCATCTGGACCGGGTGCTTTGTGGGTGTTCACTCTCTTAAAGGTCTTACTCACGTCAACCACGGAGATTGAGAAGACCCGGTCGTCCTGAGCCGCGGGCGCCCTTGTAACAGGCCAGTTGTTGTTGGCCTCAAACTGGGCGTAAAAAGTGTTAAGCTCACTAGGTAGAGGTCGGTGTGCCAAACAACAACAGCACCAGCCTTGTCAGCAGATTTAATGACAATGTCAGGGTTGGATCTAAGAGAATGGAGTGCTGCAAGTTCAGAGGGAGGTAGGTTGGAGTGAGTGAGGGGAGCAGAGAAATGGAGACAGCCGATGTCACGGCAGCAGTTAACGATGAAAAGATCTAGAGAGGGTAAGAGGCTGGAGGGAGGGGTCCAGGTAGAATGAGAATTCTGAAAGCGGAAGAAAGGGTCAGCCGTGCGGGGGGAAGACTCCTGGCCAGAGAAGTGGGCACGGAGACGAAGGCGGCGGAAAAAGAGCTCAACATCATGCCGAGCTCGAAATTCATTGAGGTGGGGGCGTAAGGGGATGAAGCTCAGGCCTTTGCTGAGGACTGATCGTTCAGGGTCAGAGAGGGGAAGGTCAGAGGGGATAGTGAAGACGCGGCAGGGAGTGAGATTGGGAGAAGGGGGGTCAGACTAAAGTGAGGGAGAAGGTGGTTCCGGAGGGGCGTTGGTGTCCAAGAGTTGATGAAGCTTGCGATCCTTGACATCGGAAAGGAAGAAATAAAGTTTTTTGTTGAAGCGTCGGATGAGTAGGAAAACACTGACGGTGGGAGACAGTGTATAATGCCAGGCCAGAAACCCTGGTACCGTTTGTGATCTGAATCATTAATTGTCACTCAGATTGTGCTGCTGGGGGTTTTTCTAATTTTAGTCTGTTGGCTTAGAGGTGTTAAAAAAAACCTTAAATAATAAAGCAGATAGACATGAAATGGCAGCTTTATTAAGGGAACAAGAATAGTGATGTATCAGAAGAAGTCCTTCTCCCTCAAGTTGGGGAATATTGAAATATGATGAAGTAGCCATTTTTATATCATTGAAATATAATGAATATTAAGTCACTGTTCGATAACCTCGTGGTTATTAGATGGCTGAAGCTAGACAGCGTGGAGCCAGACAGCGTGGAGCTACCCAATCACGATGTGTATGATACATCGTTAAATGTTAGATGGCCTTAACTTCGTTAACTTATTGATAGCACGCTTTAATTCCAGGCAAACAAGGACAATGTAGTTTGTGTAACAGGTTTTAAACAAGTACAGAGTCAGGAAAAGGGGGAGGAGAGGAAAGAACAAAAGGGGAGGTCTGTGATAGGGTGGAAGGCAGGAGAGATTGAATGACAAAAGGGATGATGGTATTGAGACAACTAAAGAAACAAAAGATGGGTCTAAAGGAGGTCTCCTTTACATTGGGGAGACCAAACGCAGATTGGGTGACCGCTTTGCGGAACATCTCCATTCAGTCCGTAAGCGTAACCCCGAGCTTCCGGTCGTCTGTCACTTTAATTCTCCGCTCCACTCCCACTCTGATCTCTCTGTCCTCAGTCTCCTACACTGTTCCAACGAAGCTGAACGTAAGCTCGAGGAACAGCACCTCATCTTTCCTAGATTAGTGTGTAAAGTTAAGGCACATGGGATTGGGGGCAAGGTATTGACTTGGATAGAGAACTGGCTGGCAGGCAGAAAGCAAAGAGTCGGAATAAACGGGTCTTTTTCCGAGCGGCAGGCAGTGACTAGTGGCGTACCGCAGGGATCGGTCCTTGGACCCCAGCTATTCACAATATATATTAATGATCTAGACAAGGGAACTAAATGTAATATCTCCAAGTTTGCAGACGACACAAAGCTGGGTGGGCGTGTGTGCTGTGAGGAGGATGCCGAGAATCTCCAGGATGATTTGGACAGGTTGGGTGATTGGGCAAAAGCATGGCAGATGCAATATAACGTGGATAAATGTGAGGTTATCCACTTTGATGGCAAAAACAGGAAGGCAGATTATTATCTGAATGGCAATAGATTGGGAGAAGGGGAAGTGCAACGAGACCTGGGTGTCCTTGTGCACCAGTCGCTGAAGGTAAGCATGCAGGTGCAGCAGGCAGTTAAGAAGGCAAATGGTATGTTGGCCTTCGTAGCGAGAGGGTTTGAGTACAGGAACAAGGATGTCTTGCTGCAGTTGTACAGGGCCTTGGTGAGACCACACCTTGAGTATTGTGTGCAGTTTTGGTCATCTTATCTGAGGAAGGATGTTCTTGCCATGGAAGGAGTTCAGCAAAGATTCACCAGGCTGATACCTGGGATGGCAGGAATGACGTATGAGGAGAGATTGGGTCGATTGGGCTTATACTCGCTGGAGTTTAGAAGAATGAGAGGGATCTCATTGAAACTTATAAAATTCTGACAGGACTGGACAGACTAGATGCAGGAAGGATGTTCCCGATGGTCGGGGAGTCCAGAACCAGGGGTCACAGTCTAAGGATAAGGGGTAAGCCATTTAGGACAGAAATGAGGAGGAATTTCTTCACCCAGAGAGTGGTGAACCTGTGGAATTCTCTACCACAGAAGGCAGTAAAGGCCAATTCATTAAACATATTCAAGAAGGAGTTGGATATATTTCTTAAGGCTAAAGGGATCAAGAGATATGGGGAGAAAGCAGGGACAGGGTACTGAATTTGGATGATCAGCCATGATCGCATTGAATGGCGGAGCAGGCTCGAGGGGCCGAATGGCCTACTCCTGCTCCTATCTTCTATGTTTCTATGTTTCGATTAGGCACTTTACAGCCTTCTGGACTCAACATCGAGTTCAACAATTTCAGACGATAACCTCTGCCCTATTTTTTCAGATGGCAGCTGTTGATGATTCTGCCATTCCCATTTACACCTCTTCTAGACCCATCTTTTGTTTCTTTACTTGTCCCATCACCATCTCCTTTTGCCTTGCACCATCAGCCCTTTTGTCATTCAATCTCTCCTGCCTTCCTTCCTATCACAGACCTTCCCTTTTGTTCTTTCCTCCCCTCCCCCCTTTCCCTACCTCTGCACTTGCTTAAAACCTGTTACATCTCTAACTTTTTCCAGTTCTGACGAAAGGTCACCGACCTGAAACGTTAACGCTGTTTCTCTCTCCACAGAGGTGCTGCCTGACCTACTGAGTATTTCCAGCATTTTCTGTTTTTATTTATTGTAGCATTAGCAGAATCAGTCAGACATTCAGTATTCAGGCTCCAATTAACAGAATCTTGGTCAGTATTACTGGACCTGAGTCTCTGGACAGCAGTGCAGCATGGTCAGTCTTGTACAAATCTGCTGTGTTTTGTTCTGTTCACGTTCTTTCATTCATACCCCTTTCAGTATAGCTCTGTTGCCCATCCATGCCCACCCCTGTATCAGCCAGAACTCATTGGCTCCACTCTGTTTAGTTTCAACCACCATTATCTTACACAAACTACATTGTCCTTGTTTGCCTGGAATTAAAGCGTGCAATCAATAAGTTAACGAAGTTAAGGCCATCTAACAGTTAACAAGGTACCACACACATCCTGATTGGGTGGCTCCACGTTGTCTAGCTCCACTCTGTCTAGCTTCAGCCATCTAACAGTTAACGAGGTTATTGAACAGTGATTTAATATTCATTTCATTTCAAAAGCATAAAAATGGTTACTTCTTCATATTTCAACTTGAGGGAGAAGGACTTCTTCTGATACTTCACTATTATTGTTCCCTTAATAAAGCTGCCATTTCATGTCTATCTTCTTTCTTATTTAAGCATTTTGTAACACCTCTAAGCCAACACTCTAAAATGGGAAAAAACCCCAGTAGCACAATCTGAGCGATAATTGACGATTGAGATAACAAGCAGTACGAGGTTTCTAGCCTGCATTATACACTGTCTCCCACCATCTGTAAAGTTTCTCTGCGACCCCCTTAGACAATCAAAACTAGTCCAGGAGATCACTCATGATTACCAAGTACCTTCTGTAAGAGGTGATCTCCACCCCAGCCAGAAACAGGTCCAGCTCTCGCTTGAAGGATATCAGCGAATCAGCATTCATCGCACGAGCTGGCAGCCTGTTTCACAGGTCCACTATTCTCTGGGAAAAGAACCACCCCCCTATATCTAACCTAGATCTGGCCTTATACAACTTTAGATTGTGACTTCTGGTCCTCCCTGTAGTGTATGTACCCGTCTACCTTTAAGAGAACTATTGTATGTAACCGTCCACCTTTAAGAGAACTACTTTAGGTGTTGCACTACTTTGTTGGCTTCTGTATACTGTAATACCGACGGTGACCACACTGGTATATAAGTGCTGGGAGAAAACTCGAGTCTGCAGAGCTGGAAAGGAGGAAGAATTCAGAGACAAAGACTTCCATCAGCAACAGGCACTGACTGTCCCTTCTGCCACGGTGAGGAGTGAGCCGATCAGCACGAGAAGCAAGGCGGCCACGGTGACTGTGAGTAAGGGAAAAGTAAAAAGAATAACCGGAGGATAAGGGCGGTGCACTCGACCACGGTCGAGGGGGAAAGGAGCCGGACAGAAGTCGGGCCCAGAGGCGCTGAGACTGGGGCAGCGTGGAGCAAGGAAGCCGCGGTACAGACAGGCTGGGGACGCAATGGCATCGTGAGACAGCTAGACCGCGACCGGCGAAAAAGGCCGGGCAGCGACCGAAGCCACGAAGCGCTGCGACCGGGAGCGTAGGCACGGGAAGATATAAAAACTCAGCCGCAGCCGGGGAGGGAAGCACCGGACTGCGAGAGGGCTGGGAGGCGCGATTGGGAGCCGAGCGAGCGGGAGAGGCAGAGCCGACCAAGGGAGACTGAGCGAGAGCCAGTCCAGCGGCTGAAACTATTCGCCATCAACGGGGTGTACCCAGCGCCGGTAGAGCCGAGCAAGCGGGAGAGAGACAGAGCCCGAGCAAGGGGAACTGAGCGAGAGCCAGCCCAGCGGCTGAAACTGTTCGCCGTCAACGGGGTGTACCCAGCGCCGGTTGCCCTGCCGAGAAAAGGGAAAGCACTGAAGCCGACGTGCAGGCTGTGAACCTGAAAGCCAGCGGCCGTCGCCCGTGGGGAAAGTGTACCCCTCCCGCCAGGGGAAGAAACGCGGGAAGCCGCCATTAGGCGGAGAAGAAGACAGAAGCGGGGAACCGCCATTGAAGTGGGCAGGGAGAGAAGATAAGCGCGGGAAACCGCCATTTTCGCGGGAACCGCCATCTTGGAAAAAAAAAAAAAATTTAAAGAAATAATTCGTGGTGTTATCAGGAAGAGAGGAAGATGCCTAAGCGGGGTAACATCAACGATTTTAATTCCGAGGTAGAAGACTGGGCCACGTATGTGGAACGCATTGAGATCTATTGTGAGGCCAAGAAAATAGAAGAAGATGACAAAGCTATAACCTTGCTAAACTCGATTGGCGCGAAGACATACGGGCTCTTGAAGCATCTACTAGCACCAGCTAAACCGGCGGATCAGACTTTCGATGAGATTGTGACTGTTCTGAAGGATCACTTGAACCCCACACCGTTGATGTTGGCGGAACGATTCAAATTCTATGCGAGAACGCAAAAGGAAGACGAAAGCAACGCAGAATACTTGGTCGAACTGCGTAGACTAGCGAAACACTGCCAGTTTGGAGGGAATCTGACAGAGGCGTTGCGAGACAAATTCGTGTGCGGAATGTCGAAGGAAGAAACACAAAAACGACTGCTCGAAGAGAACGATCTTACACTTGAGAAGGCTGTCCTTATTGCTGCATCGAACGAAGCCGCAGCGAAAGGAACGGCGGAAATGCAGCTAAAGGCAGCGGCACTCAGGGTGCAGCAAATTACTTCGGGTACAACGAAATGCTATCGTTGTGGGAAGACAACACACGACCAGAACCAATGCTGGTTTAAAAACCAGGAATGTAGGAAATGTGGCAAGCTCGGTCACATAGCTAAGGTATGCCGGTCAGGGAAGAAGACCAACAATAATGAGTCACCACAAAAGAGGTACAGGAAGGTACATGAGGTGACTAGGAAGAGTCCGGAAGAACAGAATTCGGACTCACACTCCAACTGCAAGGAACTGGATAGTCTGAGAATTCACAATGTGAGTAATGAAGCTGACCGACAAGCTATCTGGATCACACTACAGATTGCAAAAGTCCAAGTGAAAATGGAAGTGGACACCGAATCGGCGTTGACGGTCATGAATAAGCATGATTATAAAAAGTTATTCAAGCATATTCCCCTACGGGATACGGAACTAGTATTGAAGACATACACGGGGCACAAAGTATACCCCATCGGAAAGATAGAAGTCAAGGTGAGATACAAGGACAAAGAGTACCAAAGGATGGACCTGTATGTGTTGCCTGAGGGAGGTCCACCACTTCTGGGACGGGAGTGGATCAGGAAAATAAAGATAGACTGGCATTCACTAAACACCATGACGGTAGATTCCGGAAAGGAAGATGTCAAACCTGAACGGTTGTCCAGAATATTAGACGAAGCTAAAGAGGTATTCCAGCAAGGACTGGGAACACTGCGAGGAATTAAAGCAAAGGTTAAGATTGCAGAACATGCAAGCCCAAAATTTTTCAAAGCCAGATCGGTACCTTACGCGATACGACCTGCTGTGGAGGCAGAACTGGAAGAACTTGAACGATCAGGGGTACTGTCAAAAGTGGACTGGAGTGAGTGGGCCACGCCCATTGTTCCCGTCATGAAGTCTTCACCAAGTAACAAGCCAGGGGGACCGGGGAAGGTCCGCATCTGCGGAGACTTCAAGATCACAGTGAATCCGGTGCTTCACACGGTACAATACCCGCTTCCACGGATTGAAGATATCTTTGCTTCGTTGGCTGGAGGGAAACACTTCACCAAGATAGACCTGGCACAGGCATACTTACAAATGGAAGTCGAGGAAGAGTCGCGTCAGTACCTCACCATCAACACACACAGAGGCTTGTATCGTTATAATAGACTGGTTTTTGGGGTAGCTTCGGCTCCAGCAATTTGGCAGAGGGCCATGGAGCAGGTATTACAAGGAATTCCAAGCACGCAGTGTTACTTAGACGATATCCTGATTACGGGAGAAGACGAGGAAGAACACCTCACAAATTTGAAACTGGTGCTCACTAGGTTGAAGGAATATGGCCTTCGAGTTAATCGCAAGAAATGTGAGTTCTTCCAAAAACGGATCTCGTACTGCGGTCATGTCATTGACCGAGAGGGGCTGCACAAGTCACCTGACAAGATAGAAGCTGTCGTGAAGGCCCCCGCTCCGGAAAACGTATCACAGTTAAGATCATTCTTGGGGTTGATTAATTATTATCACAAGTTTCTGCCGAATCTATCCACGGTGCTGCATCCGCTGAATGCTCTGTTGCGGAAAGAAGTACCATGGAAGTGGAGTGAGGAATGTAAAAAGGCCTTTCGCAGAAGCAAGGCGTTGATTACCTCTGAAGAAGTGTTGGCTCATTTCAACCCAACGTTACCTCTTCGTCTAGCTTGTGATGCTTCCCCCTATGGAATTGGAGCAGTACTTTCACACAAGTTACCAAGTGGCTCGGAAAGGCCAGTGGCATTCGCGTCCCGATCATTGACCTCCGCGGAGCGAAATTATGCTCAAATAGATAGGGAGGCCCTCAGCCTTGTGTGGGGCGTAAGGAAATTCAATCATTATCTGCAGGGCAAGAAGTTCACATTACTGACAGACCACCAGCCGTTGGTGTCCATATTCAACCCTAACAAGGCCGTTTCCACCATGACAGCGCAAAGGTTACAGAGGTGGTCCGTGTTACTTGGGGCACACCAATATGACATCGAATACAAAAGGTCCAAACAGCATGGAAATGCTGATGGGTTATCGCGCTTGCCATTGCCGATAGTAGAAGAAGCGACTACAGTGGACCCGGTAGAGATGTTCCACTCATCCATAGTGGAATGTCTACCAGTAACAAATTCGATGATCGAAAACGAAACAAGAAATGACCCGACTCTCTCATGAGTCTATGATTTAACGGTGGAGGGATGGCCAGCACAGGGCGAACCAACGCTGCCAGCATTTTCGCAGAGAAAAGAACAGCTGTCAGTGTGTCGAGGAACCCTGATGTGTGGATCTAGAGTGGTGATTCCACCCAAACTTCAACAGAAGGTGTTAAAGGAGCTGCACGAGGGACATCTGGGTGGAGTGAAAATGAAGAACCTAGCAAGAGCGTTTGTGTGGTGGCCAGGCATTGATGGGGACATCGAAGAAATCACTAAGAGCTGTCTAGGATGCCAGAAGGTCCAAAACGCGCCACCACAGGCTCCTCTGCATCCATGGGAGTGGCCCTCATCTCCTTGGCAAAGGGTACATATCGACTTTGCTGGTCCATTTATGGACTCAATGTTTCTAATAGCGGTGGATGCACACTCCAAGTGGCCGGAGGTAATAAAGATGTCCACCACCACCACGGAAAAAACCATCACAGTGTTAAGGACCATGTTTGCTAGGAATGGGCTGCCGGAACAGATCTGTTCTGATAATGGACCGCAATTTGTGTCCGAAGAATTCAAGAAATTCTTAAAGAGCAATGGGGTTAAGCACTACACGTCAGCCCCATACCATCCCGCCTCCAATGGATTGGCTGAAAGGTTTGTCCAGACCTTCAAGAAGGCCATAAAGGCCATGGGTAATGAAGCCATTAACTTACAACATAAGGTGGATAGCTTCTTGTTGGCGTACAGGAATGCAACACATGCGGTCACAAATCAAACTCCCGCCATGATGTTTTTTAATAGACGACTAAGATGCCGGCTGGATTTGCTTAAGCCGAACGTCAGAAGGGACGTAGAGAACCGGCAATTCCAGGGCATGAATGAAAGGCCAACTAGATCTTTTCAGATAGGTCAACAAGTTTTGGCCCGGGACTACCGTACCGAGAAATGGCAGCCTGGAACTATTGGAAAAAGGCTAGGGCCGTTGATGTATACGGTGGACATTGGGGACAGTATAATAAGGCACCATGTTGACCAGATCATAGGGTCAGCCACAAATGGCCAACCTACTCCACCACCTTACACGGTTAATGTTGAGACAGAGATACCCAGAACACCTACCTCCGATCTGGTAATACTGGAATCAGATGAACCTGACACTGTCCTTCAAGCCGAATCGACCTTGCCAGAAGCACCTACTACCCCGCCGGGAGTTACGACACCACCGAGGCGTTATCCGGACAGAGTCCGGAAACCTCCAGAGAGACTTAACCTGTGAACTGTCTTGCATAAAGTTGTATATATGTGAAAATGTATGTTTAATGGGGAATCAGTATGTTGTAAGCTAAAAAGGGAGGATTGTAGTGTATGTACCCGTCTACCTTTAAGAGAACTATTGTATGTAACCGTCCACCTTTAAGAGAACTACTTTAGGTGTTGCACTACTTTGTTGGCTTCTGTATACTGTAATACCGACGGTGACCACACCGGTATATAAGTGCTGTGTCAGGAAGTATTGAGCAGATTCGCCCTGACCTTCGAATAGTAAAGTCCTGTTTTAAGTTACTCTTGGAGTCGGTGTATTAATTAACTAAACAACCCACAGACTTTACACTCCCTAACCTATTTAGTTAAAACAATTGGGCCTAGAAATTCAGTCGCGCCACTTTTGGGGCGCTAAAGTCGGGCGTTCGCTAAAGTTAGCGCCCGCCGGAAAGTGTAGGCCACTTCGCTGAAATTCAGTAGATTTGGCCAAGGAGTTTGGGCGAGCGCTGAAACTGGCGTTGCACTCCTATCTTTAGGCGCTAAGCCGGCGGTGCGGACTGATAACGCCGAGGCCGGGCGCAGCGCAGGTGCGGTCATGTTTTGATTGACAGCAGACACCCTGACGCCGGCCAGCTCTTAAAGGGGGAAGGGTCGACTTTGTCTGCTGCCACGCCCTGGATAGTGGAGCCCTGCAGCTAGGCCTCAACACTGCTGGTGGACCCAAATAGCGCCTGAAGCCATGCAGAAGGCCCGTGAACGAGCGCAGCGCTTCTCAGAGCCTGCTTTGTGGGTGCTGCTTAAGGGTTTGGAAAAGAGAAGAGAGATCTTGTGCCCGGACAGTGGCAAGAAGGCTCCCAGGAGGCAGTTCAGGAGAGCCTGGAGGGAAATCGCCCACAGGGTGTCAGCCACCAGCGATGTCCCCAGGACTGGTGACCAATGCCGCAAGAAGTACAACGACCTCACTCGGTTGGTCAAGGTGAGTACCCTTTCCAGTGTCCTCCTCATCCTTGCATGTGCACCTCACATTATGGGCAAAGGGACCTCAAAGGCCTAATGGCCATCCCTCCTCCCGCAGCTATGGCACTGGCATGATCATCAATAGCACTTTCTGCACTTTACACACTGGCCAAGCTATTCGACCATGGGAGGCAGTGCACACAATAACAGGGCACCACACTGGCCAAGCTATTCCACCATGGGAGGCAGTGCACACAACAACAGGGCACCACACTGTACTTAGAGGCCGTCCTTTCTCTTGCAGGCCAAGCTGGCCCAGAATATGAAGAGCCGGAATGTCACCGGGGGAGGCCGTGCCCAGTTCCAGGAGCTCAGTGAGCTGGAGGAGCGCGTGGCTCGACTCATGCGTGGCCGGGTGGTTGGCCCCGTTGCTATTGGTGATGCGGACCCTGTGCTGGGCCCCAATGGTAAGGACATGACCGTTTGGACCTCTCTCGTTCCCCTTGCGCTTCAGATCTACATCCTTTGCCACTGTCCGACCAATGCGCATAATGCCACCACTCATGCCTCCCTCGCTGACGCCCTGTCCTCACTCTAAAGCTACTCTTGTGCCTTCCTGCTTTCAGCTGGTGAGGAGGAGGTCCATGAAGCTGAGAGTGCCAGTCCCTCGGAAGAGGAGGACGACGAGGACCAAGAGGAAGGCGGCACATCGGGGGAACCCTCATCCGCGCCAGGGGATGGCAATGGAGGGGAGACGTCTTGCCTGGAGGAGAGCCAGGGGGAAGTGTTGCAGGGGGGTGTAGCTCCTGGGCCCAGTGGCGTCCAGGCACGCGGGAAGGGTCGGGCAGCACGGCTGCCTTCTCCCCAGAGGGGGGGAAGTGTTGCAGGGGAGGGCAGTTGCTGGGCCCAGTGGCGTCCAGGCACGCGGGAAGGGTCGGGCAGCACGGCTGCCTTCTCCCCAGAGGGGGGAAGTGTTGCAGGGGAGGGCAGTTGCTGGGCCCAGTGGCGTCCAGGCACGCGGGAAGGGTCGGGCAGCACGGCTGCCTTCTCCCCAGAGTGGGGGAGTGTTGCAGGGGAGGGCAGTTGCTGGGCCCAGTGGCGTCCAGGCACGCGGGAAGGGTCGGGCAGCTCGGCGGCCTTTTCCCCAGAGGGAGAGTCCGCCCTCCAGTCCGGAGACGGTCCTCGCCCAGGAGGTGCGCCTCCTTGATGAAATGTCCGCGGCCTCGGAGCGGCGCCACAACGAGTTCATGGGGGTTGTGGGACAGATGCCTCAGGCCATTGAGTCCCTGGCTCATAGTGTGGCCGCTTTCGGGGACTCACAGGCCAGGGGTGTCGACCAACTCGCGGCAGCACAGGCCAGGGGTGTCGACCAACTCGCGGCAGCACAGGACGCGAGTCGCGAGTTCATGAGTGGTGCCGTGCAGACGCTGGCTGATCTGATGCGGGCACAGACCAGGGCAGTTCGGGCACTCACTTCTGCCACACTCGCGGTGTCACGGAAGCAGCGCCAGGGCACCCGCTGCCCTGCTGCAGCACAGCGGTCTGGCCTCCACCAGATTGCTGCACTTGCTGCAGTGCCAGCCTGGCCGAGTGCCAGTGTCTCTGGCGACCAGCGAGCACCTGGCATCAGCCAGCTTGCCCCCATTGCTGCAGCCGCCACTGCCACTCCCCCAGCCAAGGTGCGACGAGCTGATGCAGAGACTGATGCTGCCCAGCCACAGCTGCAGCAGTCAGCAGCCGGCCCCTCCAGGGCCGGACCTCGTCTAGGCCGACCCCCAAGGGCATCTGCCGTCACGCAGTGTGCCCCTCAGGACCCTTCCCCCAGCCTTGCCACACCCACAGGGCCCAGGTTGAGGCGGAGCAACAGGTCGGGCAGGGGCCGGAGAAGCCTGCACAAGGACTCGCCCTCTCGGCACACCAAGTAGAGTGTGTTGCCAACTGTTTTTTTTATATGGGGGTGTTTGTGTTCTGGGGGGGCGGGGGGCTTATTTTGGGAAGGCTGAAGATGAAGGCAAATGTTATTGACAAGTTTTGTTATTCCTCCCCAGGTTGTGGGAGTGAGATATGTTTTTGACTGTTTTTTGGGGGTCTTGTCTGTTTCTCTGTTTCATGTGGGAAGGGCCCTGAGTTTGTTAAATAAAGCTTTTTATTTATTCAGCTTGTCCAGGTGTCATGTTTCAAGTGGTTGTTGCGTTAACCGGCTGAGGGCTTGCGGAGCGGCTGCATTCAGGTGCGTTCATTGCCACAAGCCATTCCCTGACAGGGGGCCTAGAAGTGCCATTCAATAAGCCGCCGGCGGACGGCCCTTGGACCTTGTGGCTCCCTCCTGGGCTGGTACTCCTCCTCCTCCTTCTCCTCCTCATGGTCCTCCTGCTCATCCTCCTGAGGTGGTGGTCCAACGTGAGGTGGCAGTGCCTGAGTCCTGCGGATAGTCAGGTTGTGCAGCATGCAGCAAACGACGACGAACTGGGAGACTCTATCCGGCGAATACTGAAGAGATCCGCCGGAACGATCCAGGCAGCGGAACCGTTGCTTGAGGACGCCAATCGTTTGCTCTATGATGTTCCTTGTGGCTTGATGGCTTTCGTTGTATGCCTCCTCCGCAGGGGTCCTGGGCGCGCGGAGCGGGGTCATGAGCCATGTACACAAAGGGTAGCCCTTGTCCCCAATAAGCCATCCCCTTGGCGGAGGCTGTGCCTCGAACATGTCAGCCACAGTAGTCTGGCGCAGGATAAATGCATCGTGGCTGCTTCCTGGAAAGAGGGCATTGACAGCTAGGATGCACTGCCTGTGGTCACACACCAGCTGTACATTGAGGGAATGGTAGCCCTTCCGGTTGCGGTAATCCTCGGCATTGTCGATAGGTGCCCGCATAGCCACATGCGTGCAGTCAATGGCGCCCTGCACCATGGGGAAGTCGGCGATCCTGGCAAATCCGACTGCACGCTGCTCCTGCCTCTCTAGGGTCATGGGGAAGGAGATGAATTGGTGTCTCCTTGTGAAAAGGGCATCGGTGACCTGCCGGATGCAGCGATGCACGGCGAACTGGGAGATGTTCGCTATGTCCCCAGCAGCGGCTTGGAAGGAGCCGCTTGCATAAAAGTTCAGAGCCACCGTGACCTTCACTTCCACCGACAGAGAGGTCCTGCACATCAGCTGTGGATGCAGATCTCTGTGAAGCAGCTGGCAGATCTCTGCAACCACCTCCCTTCTGAAGCGCAGCCTCTTAACACAATGCGCGGCAGTCATGGTGAGATAGGACACCTGCTGCCGGTATTCCCCGAGTGGGTAAGGCCTACGTTGCCGACGCCTGATGGCCCCTCTGCGTCTCGGCATGGCTGCCCCTCTCACACAGCGTCTGCGAGCCCTTCGCACATAATGCTGGAACTGAGGGTTGGAACCCCATGCAGCCCCCATAATAAACTTGCAAACAGTGAAATCACAAGAGTCAAATTTCCAAGCTCTGGCCAGAAGCCAAAAATACCTCTCCTATGTTGTCCCAAATCAGTAAGGTCTGTTCCTTGGTCTCTGTACAGAAATCCAAAGCACTTAAGTCATTGCAGCAAAATGGCTGGCCTTTATAGTTCAGTGTAAGTGCCCTTTAATTAGCACTCCCCGAGGCCCGCAGGGCCTCTGCTGCGTTCCACTTCACAGTTCTTAACAGCGCCACGCCCACATTGGGCAGGCGCCACTGAATTTCCGGTTTGGGGCGCACAAACAGCGTTGCACGACGAAATGACATCATAAGCTGCGCGCGCAGCTGAGCGGGCGCAAACACTTTGCGCCGGCGCTAAATGTCAACTGAAGTTGGGCGTAGGCGCAGATCGGCCTGCGCCCGGTCGCTAAGTGCCTAACGCTGGAAATCTACCCCTCTTATGGCGTTAACGGCTGGCGAATGCAACTGAATTTCTAGGCCTTGGTCTACGCAAACACCATCATCTTATAAACCTTGATCAGATCACCCCTAAGTCTACGCTTCTCTAAAGTGTAGAGTCTCAGCTCTTAGAGCCTATCTTGATAACTAAGATGCTTTAGACTGGGAATTAGTCTAGTGGCCCTCCTCTGCACCCTCTCCAAAGCCTCAATATCACCCACCATGTGAGGAGACCAAAGCTGAATCCAGTATTCTAACTGAGGCCTGACCAAGGTCTAGTACAAGGACACAATAGTGTGCTTTGTCTTATACTGAACTAGGAACATAGGAACAGGAGTAGGCCATTTAGCTCCTCGAGCCTGTTCTGCCATTCAATGAGATCATCAATTGCCGTTTGCGGAAGAGAGTTCCAAACTTCGACCCCCCTTTGCGTGTAGAAGCGTTTCCTAACTTCACTCCTGAAAGGTCTGGCTCTAATTGTTAGGCTATTTCCCATACTGGTAGACCCCCCCAGCCAGCGGAAATTGTCCTATAAATACATCCCAACACTCTATTCTAGCTATTGCTTCAGAGCATCCATCATGATCGTTTACAGATCTATGCACTAGAACACCCAGGTTTCTTTCTCTTTCCACTGGCTTTAGTACTTTTCCCTGAAGGGTGTATGTATGTTGAGCATTCAATCTGCCCTCACGCATAACACTGCACTTTTTTAAGGTTAACATAATTTGCCAGTCACGAGCCCAATCTCTCAGCGCCTCTAGATCTGCCTGTAGTATTTGAGCATTGTCTATCGTCCTGACACTTGCGCGTGGCTTGAACCATTGGCGGTCAGCTTAGAACAGCGATGGCTGGCATGCATGTTTATTGGTGGGGCGGTGAGAACTGAATGTTAGCACTGTTCTGTATAATCTGGGTTCTGGCGTAGGTTAATAATGGTGCCATTTTCCTAATTGCGCCCCAATGGATGCGTGCTAGCAATGTAAAAAGCAGAAAAAAGGAGTTTTCCCTTCTGAAGAATTGGTAGCGTGTGGTGCCCAACCCTCCAAAATAAACTGGCTTTTAGCAAAATATCCTGGCCAAAGGAGGATGCATTCCAGGAACAGAAACTCATCTCAGTATATTACTAATCTGCTCCAAGGGATCGGCCAACAATGTAACAATCAAATGAAAGGTGATGTTGACCTCTCTATTCTTTTACTCTGATACAGCTTTCAGTTACTATTGTTTCACTGGGTTAATTTATTATCAATTCCATCTGATGTAATCCCTCATCTGGACAGGGGCAGGATAGGTTATGGGTGCAACAGGAGTGAGATCCTGGTTCAGTTCGCAGATTTGCTTCTCCATTAATGGAACTTCATTGAAAACTTTGGTAAATGATTTCTCCAATCACAGAATAAGAGGAAAACAATGGACATCTTTGTTGCCAACTAGACTTTGAAGGCCTGGGGTCTTCTGCTGTTGCAGAATCCCGACGTATCATCTGTGAGGTGAGGGTTCTGTCTGCCACAAGGATGCGCCCCATTCCTGGGGTAAGTGGGGTGGGGCTTTCAAGGGACACTCACTGAGGTGCTGGCTCCTCCAGGTCCTACAAAATAGAGTGAACAATTTTACTGGCTGTTTTATGAGCGACCTCCAGCAGTCCCTTCAAGGAAAAGGAAGAAAGACTTGCATTTATATAGCGCCTTTCACAACCACCAGACATCTCAAAGCGAAAAACAGTACTTTTGAAGTGTAGTCACTGTTGTAACATGTGAAACACGGAAGCCAATTTGCACACAGCAAGCTCCCACAAACAGCAATGTGATAATGACCAGCTAATCTGTTTCTGTTCTGTAGATTGAGTAATAATTAGAGGCACTGAGAGATTGGGCTCTTCTTCGAAATAGTACCTTGGGATTTTTAACATCCACCTGAGAGAGCAGACGGGGCATCGGTTTAACGTCTCATCTGAAACACAGCACCTCTGACAGTGCAGCACTCCCACAGTACTGCACTGGAGTGTCAGCCTAAATTTACGTGCTCAAATCCCTGGAGTGGGATTTGAACCAACAACCTTCTAGACTTAGAGACAAGTGTGCTGCCCATTTTTAAAAAAATATAAATATACTTTATTGAACATTAAAGAACATTTACAACATCTTGATCATTTCATTGTATGATACAAATCAATTCCGCCGCTCTGCACAGCCATTCCGCCACCACATTTTAACATCAAAATCTGAAGTTTAATTTGTCACCTGTAACATATATTAATCAATTGTACTTAAAAAATTGGTTGTAAAATACTATCCTTAAATTCCTTTCTGAATAAAACATCCAATGATCTTTTAGCTTATATTTAAAATACACTTTTAGATTGATTCTCCTCCCCTTAAAAAACAGCGCATTCCTTCTTTGCACAATCACAAATCTAGCCAAACTGAACATTAAATTAATTGCTGCTCCGCTAGACTCTGGCAGACTCTCCTGCAATCCCCATCTCAAAATTGAGTCCCACGGGATTCCCATTCTCGCTCTTCGGTCCCCACCCAGCAAAAAAGCTTCACACAACTGTCGAACATAGTACTTAAAATCATTTAACTGCGGACATAACACCAGTAAATGGGACAGAGTCTCATCCCGTGTCCCACACACTGGGCAAGTTGCCGCCTCCACTCGCCCAATCTTGAACAAGACCGTCATGGTAAAAATCCGGTTATGAGCCAATTTGAAATCCAGTTTAATCCACTCTGGACATTTAAAATTCGCCCACACTCCCTTCCAAATCCTGTTGAAGTCCAGCTGTGGGTATATACTCTGCCAAAACTCCTGACCAGCAGGTGTCTTGAATCTCCATTCTCTAAATACCTCATAGAAATCTCGAGTATTATAGTTGTCAAATTGGACCAACTCTCCCCCTTTCTCCAGTACAAAGCTTGGAAAAGCAGGACGCATTTTACTTCCTTTGGAGATTTCCGCATTTGTTTCTTCCATCCAATCCTCTGGCATTGCCCTCACAATCTTCTCATACATGATCCCTGTTGCTTTTTCCTCTACCTCCTGATCCTCCTCCCACACCATGTCCCTCACTATCGCTTCCGGCAACCAACCTGGAATCACCTCGTATAATACATCTTTCACACATATAATACCAGCTTTTATAAAAGCTTGATTAAATAAAACCTCTCCTTCGATGTTGACCCACCTGTTCAAAAATAAGGGCTGTTCTAAAAATTCCTCAGCCCCCTTGGGCATAAACTGCACACTTTTAAAAAATTGGGCCCAAGTCTCTACAACCCCCTTATAAAACCTAGGGAGAAGTTTAATCGATTTCAAAAACATATTATTGTATTCCATATACAATATCCCCTGCCCTCCTATCCCACTTCATTTAAAAAAATGCTCAAAACAACTCTTCCAAAAACTTGTATTTGACTTCTGAAGAAATCTCTTCACCCATTTGATGCTAAAGGATTTTTTCTTCAAATCAATATCTGGGAAATTGAGTCCTCCCTGATTTCTCCGTCCAATGATGGTATTGTAAGCCACCAAGGCTGGTTTCCCTTCCCATAAAAACCTCACACAAGCCTCTCGGATGGACTTTTCCGCCCACTCAGGAATATCCTCCACCGTCAATAAGTACCATAGCTTAGATAGCAGGAGAGCAGACACCACTGTCGCTCTTCCTTGCACTTTCAACCACCTTCTTTCCCATCTTCCCAAAATCTTTTTAATTTTCATAACCTTCGGTTCCCAATTTAATCGATCCACTTCATCCCTGTCTTTCTTGCACCCCATATGCACCCCCAGAACTTCCAAAACCTCCACCACCTTAAAGGGACATTCCCCCAACCCCTCCCTGCAACCAGGCATTGGGACTTACTATAATTCACTCTGGCTCCTGAAGCTCTACAATATTCCTCTACTACATCCATAGCTTTCCGCACTGACTCCCCATTTCTCAATGTTAAGGTTGTGTCATCTGCATATTGGTGTATCACCGACACCAGCCCAGAACTGGGGACCACAATCCCAACTACACCTTGTTTCTTTCGCATCATGTAACCTAATGGTTCTGCTACCAATGTGTACAACAATGGGGACAGGGGACAACCCTGTCTCACTGATCTCTGTATCGGAAAATACTTCGATAAAAAAACCATTACATTTAACACAGCTAAATATGTTTGAATAAAAAATCCTTATCCACTGAATGAAATTTTCCTTGAAACCAAATGCTTCCAAAACCTTCAATAAAAACTCATGAGAGACCCTATCAAAGGCTTTCTCTTGATCTATCTTTAATACATAAGCCTCCCTCCCACACTCTTCCATGAGCTCTATCGCATCTCGGATTGAGACCACAGAGTCTGCGATGTCCCGGCCTATGACTCCATAGGACTGAGAGGGCCAAACTATCTGCGGTAACACCTCCTTCAAACGATTTGCCATAACCCTCGCCAAGATCTTATAATCCACATTTAATAATGTGATGGGCCTCCAATTCTTCAGATCCTGTCTATCCCCTTTATTTTTATATAAGCTAAGCTTATGATACCTCTCCTCATAGATGGGGCCAGGCTTCCCTCAATTTTAATTTCCTTAAAAACTCCTAAGAGCAATGGACTTAAAATCTCGCAAAATTCTTTATAAAATTCTGCACTTAGTCCATCGGACCCTGGGCTTTTCCCCCCCTTCATTCCACTTATTGCTACTTTTATTTCCGCTAATCCTACTTCTTTGTCACACATGCTTCTCTCATCCTCCTTTAAACCCTCTTCAATAAAAGCAGTAACCTTCTCCATCACCAAATTGGAAATGTCTTCTTTTGTATATAACTCTTGCTAAAAGCTGATAGCCGCCTCTAAAATCTCCCCACTTTCATGAATGATCTTCTCCCCAACCTTCAACTCCTCAATTAACGATAATCTCTGTCGCAGTTTCTCTTGCTCTAGAAAATATCTAGTGCATCTTTCGCCCTCCAATGCATCTCTAGCCTTTGCACGGAGAATGGCCCCCTTGCATTTTTCAGCTTGCAATAATTCCCACTCTTCCTTTAGCACCCGGAACTTAGTCTCAGCTCCCTTATCCCCTCCGTCAACTGCTTTACAGACATCCGTAAACCTTTTATTTATATTCTCTTCTCGACGCCGGTTAGCTGCTGCCCTCTTTTTCCCATAATGTACTGAAAAAACATTTACCTCATATTTGAAATTATCCCACCAAACTCTTCTTTCTTTCAAGAACAAAGGTTCCTTCCGAGCATCCTTTATTATATTTATAATCCCTTCTTTTTCAGCAATTTCTTTCAGGTATTGATTGTTTAAAATCCACACCCCTGAACCGACCTTAACTCTGCTGTTCCTAATTCTAAGAACCAAAGCCGAGTGATCACTAAAAAATACTTTTTTATAATAAATCTCCATCACCTCAGAACTTAACCCTTCCCGCATTAACACAAAATCTATTCGGCTCTGTTTTAAAACATCACCCACCCAACCTGTCCTGGAGAACTCCCTTTTTATGGGGTTCCGGTCCCTCCATAAGTCTCTCAAATTTAAATTTGCCATCATTTTTACAATCATCTCTCTGGAGTTATCATCCTTAAAGGTCATCTGGGCTGAAATGTCCATCCGAGATAAAAATACATTAAAATCCCCCACTATACAAGGATTTTCCATCTCTGCCACTTCAGTGAATAACCCCCGAAAAAACTCACAACGCTTGCAATGGTCGTTCGGTGCATAGATATTAAAGAGATCGCAATTAAATCCCTCCATTTTTATCCTTAGCCGTAAAAATCTCCCCTCAGCGTCCTTGTCCATCAAGGCAACGTTCTCTTTTATGAACGGACTCACCAAAACAGCCACCCCTCTACGGTTATTGTTTGCACAACTTGCAAACACCTCTCCCTTCCAAACCTTCTGAACTCTTTCTAGGATATCCTCATCCCAAAAGGTTTCTTGCAGACACAACAAGTCCGTACCTTTAAAACCCTGCAACAACTGCTGCAATTTCTTCTCACCCCTCAGTCCGTTCACATTAATCGAGACCAATGTAATCATGGCTCCAAAGAAGGGAAGTATGCCTGATAATCTCCCCATCATTTAATCTCTGGCCCTTCCCTCCTCACATGCTCCTTCCCAACTTCTCGGGCAGCTGTTGCTTTTTCCTGCAGCCTCCGACTCTTTTTCCCCTCCTGTTTAAACTTTCCCTGCTGTTTCAGCCTCTTCCTTGCATTAAGTTTGGGCCCAGGAGCTGCCCTTCCTCCCTCCTTCTGCCCCTCACTAACCTTTCCCTTTCCACATGATGCCACTGCACCCCCAACTTCCATGTCTCTGTCCCCCTCTAATTCATAGAAACATAGAAACATAGAAGATAGGAACAGGAGTAGGCCATTCGGCCCTTCGAGCCTGCTCCGCCATTCAACGAGATCATGGCTGATCATCCAAACCCTAGCACCCGGTCCCTACACCGACAGCCATCCCACCCAAGCCCCATCCCCGTAACCCCACATATTTAATCCCCCCTAACACTAAGGGCCAATTTTTATCATGGCCAATCAACCTAACCCGCACATCTTTGGACTGTGGGAGGAAACCGGAGCACTTGGAGGAAACCCACGCAAACACGGGGAGAATGTGTGTGTGGAGTTTGCACAGTCACCCGAGGCCGGATTTGAACCCGGGTCCCTGGCGCTGTGAGGCAACAGTGCTAACCACTATGCCTCATGCTCAAGCTCTTCTGCAACCCACTGTGCCTGCTCCCCGTCAGATACATAATCCTGCTCCCCGTCAGACACTTCACCTCCCATAGTCTTCCTGCTATCGCAGTTTCTCCCACTGTGCCGCTCCCTTCGACCACATCTCCACCTCTGACCCTTGCACCCTGTTCGCTCTCTCCATGGGACAATGGCGCACCTAAATTGTTCCCTTCTGACGTTTCTAGCTTGCTGATCCCATCCTGCTGTCCCTTTAAGGCTCCTGCCTTTGCTCTCTCTCCCCGTCCTGCCCCCTCCCGCTCACCAAGATATCCGACTCCCCGCCTCTCCCCGGAGCACTCACTTCCACCACACACCCCGCTCCTGCCTCCTCTCCCCCCGCAGCCACCAGACTCCCCAGGGGGAGCCGAACCGCACTAAGGCTCAAGTCTGCACTCGACCCTCGCTGCCCGCTGCTGTCTTTGTTCCCCTCCACAGCACTCGGCGTGTTTTCCGTCATCTCCATCCCGTCCTCCGCGCCGCCATCCTCTGCCTCTTCCTGTGCTCTTTTCTCCTTCATTTTACCGGCTCTGTCCTCCGACTGCACCACTTCTCCGGCCATTCCACTCTCATCTCCTTCTCCTTCTCCCATCTCCTCATCATTCATATCGCTCCCTTCTGCCACACACTCACAGCAGGTGGGGCCTTTGTGACACACCCCACAGCTCTCCGCCTTGCAGCTCCGAGAGATATGTCCCGACTCACCGCAATTGTAACAATACAAATCTGGACAGTTTCTTACGAGATGGTCATGTCCCAGACAATAATAGCACACCTTTACTTGGTTATCGTGCAGCACACGAAAGTACTGCACTCCTTCCAGTGTCTCGAACTTCATACTCTACGGCAAAGACCTCACCCACTCTGGGAACGGCACCTTTACATACCGGGTTCCGTCTGCTACCCGTGTTCCCAGATAGTACCTCCTCTTTAGTTCAGAACAGATTTTAATGTCCCACGACTCCAACTTTTTGCTCAGCACTTCGTCCTCAATGTAAACTGGCAAGTTCAAAAATGAAACCACCACCTCCTCTGAATATAGCAGAGTCACCTCCAAGAATTTCTCACCAACTTTCAGACTGAGTAGCAGTTTTTCCACCTCCTCACGGCCACTGACCGTCACCTCAAATCCCACATTTGGCTTTGGTCGGCAGGCAAAGCAGCTTCCCTCGCCACAGTCCTCATGAACCGCCTGGATAATATCCCAGGCTCGAATCTTCCTATCCTCACACTGCACCACCACCGTGTTTTCTTCACCAAACCTCCTGGGGTCCCGGCCCAAATCTTTGGGCCTTTTTTTTCCCTTTCCCACCACAGTTTCTTCCCTAATTAAATTCCTCTCGGGAACACTGTCCTCCGAGGGGCTCGGCTCTCGGGACCCCTCAGCAGCCATCTGGCTGTTTTTTGTGGGCCAAAAAGACCCTAAAACCTGAAAACAAAACCCCAAAACCCACCAACTTGTTACAAAACTCCCTCCAACACCCAGCTGCAATTACGCAACCAGTAACACCTGCTCACTCATAGCCCCTCCCACCTAGAGAGTGCTGCCCACTGAGCCACAGCAGAAATGGCTGGTTACAGGGAGCGAGACAGATATACAGAGAGTGAGACACAGATATACAGAGAGTGAGACACAGATATACAGAGAGTGAGACACAGATATACAGAGAGTGAGACACAGATATACAGAGAGGGAGACACTAATATACAGAGAGTGAGACACAGATATACAGAGAGTGAGACACAGATATACAGAGAGTGAGACACAGATATACAGAGAGTGAGACACAGATATACAGAGAGTGAGACACATATACAGAGAGTGAGACAGATATACAGAGAGTGAGACAGATATACAGGGATTGAGACAGATATACAGAGAATGAGACACAGATATAGAGAGTGAGACACAGATATAGAGAGAGTGAGACACAGATATACAGAGAGTGAGACACAGATATACAGAGAGTGAGACACAGATATACAGAGAGTGAGACACAGATATACATGGAGTGAGACACAGATATACATGGTGTGAGACAGATATACTGAGTGAGACAGATATACGTAGAGTGAGACAAAGATATACAGAGAATGAGACACAGATATACAGAAAATGAGGCAGATATAGAGAATGAGACACAGATATACAGAGAGTGAGACACAGATATACAGAGAGTGAGACACAGATATACAGAGAGTGAGACACAGATATACAGAGAGACAGATATACCGAGAGTGAGACACAGATATACAGAGAGTGAGACACAGATATACAGAGAGTGAGACACAGATATACAGAGAATGAGACACAGATATACAGAGAGTGAGACACAGATATACAGAGAGTGAGACACAGATATACAGAGAGACAGATATACCGAGAGTGAGACACAGATATACAGAGAGTGAGACACAGATATACAGAGAGTGAGACACAGATATACAGAGAGTGAGGCACATATATACTGAGAGTGAGACACAGATATACAGAGAGTGAGACACAGATATACGGAGAGTGAGACACAGATATACGGAGAGTGAGACACAGATATACAGAGAGTGAGACACAGATATACAGAGAGTGAGATACAGATAGAATCATAGAATCTTACACCACAGAAGGAGGCTGAAATTATTTCTCTTCATTTCCCCTCTCGTCCTTTGCCAATTATTTTAAATCGATGACTTCTGGTTACCTCCCCACTTGCCAGAGGAAACTGTTTGCTCTGTCAAACCCCTCATAATTTTGAACACCTCTATTAGGTCTCACCTTGACAGTGAGCCGGAGAGGGATATTGACAAAAGCTAAGTCTTTTGAGGTCTTTGCCGGTAGCACAGGTGTGGGCTGTGTAAATAAGAATCAGGAAATTGGGCGAGTGGGCTGTTTCGCACCTGATCCCTTCTTGTAATGTCCGGTTGGTGGAAGGTCTTCAGTGACATGGCCTTGTTGACCTACTGAAGAAGTTGTAACTCTACCGGTATGGCCATTTCCCCGGTTTCTCGCTGGGAATATACAAAGTGCATCCAGCGTCCATTTTAACCGACTGCAGCCATGAAGACACCCAGCGCCGTTCTCGAGGTCGTGCAAGTTGACAGTGCTTGGTGTTGAAGTTTGGGCTTTTGCCCCCCAGGGGTCACTGTTGGCAACATTGCTCTGATTATTACTCAGCATTCCCTCAGCATTGCCTGATATTTCGTGCTCAACGTCTCTGGACTCGGGACTTGAAAGCAAAACCTTCTGACTCAGAGGCGGCAGGTCCATTAACTGAGCCAAGGCTAAAATCTTTTTAATGAGGAGTGCACCTCATTAAAACTACCAGCCACCACTCACCGATCTTCATCCTCGTCGTGAGCGCACACTGTCTCCTGGGGTGGGACTGGGGGGAGCACTGTCTCCTGGGGTGTGGGACTGGGGGGAGCACTGTCTCCTGGGGTGTGGGACTGGGGGGGAGCACTGTCTCCTGGGGTGGGACTGGGGGGAGCACTGTCTCCTGGGGTGGGACTGGGGGGAGCACTGTCTCCTGGGGTGGGACTGGGGGGAGCACTGTCTCCTGGGGTGTGGGACTGGGGGGAGCACTGTCTCCTGGGGTGGGACTGGGGGGAGCACTGTCTCCTGGGGTGGGACTGGGGGGGAGCACTGTCTCTTGGGGTGGGACTGGGGGGAGCACGGTCTCTTGGGGTGGGACTGGGGGGGAGCACTGTCTCCTGGGGTGGGACTGGGGGGAGCACTGTCTCCTGGGGTGGGACTGGGGTCAGCACTGTCTCTTGGGGTGGGACGGGGGGGAGCACTGTCTCTTGGGGTGGGACTGGGGGGGAGCACTGTCTCCTGGGGTGGGACTGGGGGGAGCACTGTCTCCTGGGGTGGGACTGGGGTCAGCACTGTCTCTTGGGGTGGGACGGGGGGGAGCACTGTCTCTTGGGGTGGGACTGGGGGGAGCACTGTCTCCTGGGGTGGGACTGGGGTCAGCACTGTCTCTTGGGGTGGGACGGGGGGGAGCACTGTCTCTTGGGGTGGGACTGGGGGGAGCACTGTCTCCTGGGGTGGGACTGGGGTCAGCACTGTCTCTTGGGGTGGGACTGGGGGGAGCACTGTCTCCTGGGGTGGGACTGGGGTCAGCACTGTCTCTTGGGGTGGGACTGGGGGGAGCACTGTCTCCTGGGGTGGGACTGGGGGGAGCACTGTCTCCTGGGGTGGGACTGGGGGGAGCACTGTCTCTTGGGGTGGGACGGGGGGGAGCACTGTCTCTTGGGGTGGGACTGGGGGGAGCACTGTCTCCTGGGGTGGGACTGGGGGGAGCACTGTCTCTGGGGAGGGACTGGGGGGAGCAGTGTCTCTTGGGGTGGGACTGGGGGGAGCACTGTCTCCTGGGGTGGGACTGGGGGGAGCACTGTCTCCTGGGGTGGGACTGGGGGGAGCACTGTCTCCTGGGGTGGGACTGTGGGGAGCACTGTCTCTTGGGGTGGGACGGGGGGGAGCACTGTCTTTTGGGGTGGGACGGGGGGGAGCCCTGTCTCCTGGGGTGGGACTGGGGGGAGCACTGTCTCCTGGGGTGGGACTGGGGGGGAGCACTGTCTCTTGGGGTGGGACTGGGGGGAGCACTGTCTCTTGGGGTGGGACTGGGGGGAGCACTGTCTCTTGGGGTGGGACTGGGGGGGAGCACTGTCTCTTGGGGTGGGACTGGGGGGGAGCACTGTCTCTTGGGGTGGGACTGGGGGGAGCACTGTCTCTTGGGGTGGGACTGGGGGGGAGCACTGTCTCTTGGGGTGGGACTGGGGGGGAGCACTGTCTCTTGCGGTGGGACGGGGGGAGCATTGTCTCCTGGGGTGGGACTGGGGGGAGCACTGTCTCTTGGGGTGGGACTGGGGGATCACTGTCTGTTCGGGTGGGATTGGGGGGAGCACTGTCTCCTGGGGTGGGACTGGGGGGAGCACTGTCTCTTGGGGTGGGACTGGGGGAGCACTGTCTTTTGGGGTGGGACTGGGGGGAGCACTGTCTCCTGGGGTGGGACTGGGGGGAGCACTGTCTTTTGGGGTGGGACTGGGGGGAGCACTGTCTCTTGGGGTGGGACTGGGGGGAGCACTGTCTTTTGGGGTGGGACTGGGGGGAGCACTGTCTCTTGGGGTGGGACTGAGGGGAGCACTGTCTCTTGGGGTGTGACGGGGGGGAGCACTGTCTCCTGGGGTGGGACTGGGGGGAGCACTGTCACTTGGGGTGAGACTGGGGGGGAGCACTGTCTCTTGGGGTGGGACTGGGGGGAGCACTGTCTCTCGGGGTGGGACTGGGGGGGAGCACTGTCTCTCGGGGTGGGACTGGGGGGGAGCACTGTCTCGGGGTGGGATGGGGGGGAGCACTGTCTCTCGGGGTGGGACTTGGGGGAGCACTGTCTCTCGGGGTGGGACTGGGGGGGTGCACTGTCTCTCGGGGTGGGATGGGGGGGGAGCACTGCCTCTTGGGGTGGGACTGGGGGTAGCAGTGTCTCTTGGGGTGGGACTGGGGGGAGCACTGTCTCCTGGGGTGGGACTGGGGGGAGCACTGTCTCCTGGGGTGGGACTGGGGGAAGCACTGTCTCCTGGGGTGGGACTGGGGGGAGCACTGTCTCTTGGGGTGGGACAGTGGGGAGCACTCTCTCTTGGGGTGGGACTGAGGGGAGCACTGTCTCCTGGGGTGGGACTGTGGGGGGGGAGCACTGTCTCCTGGGGTGTATCTGGGGGGAGCACTGTCTCTTGGGGTGGGACTGGGGGGAGCACTGTCTTTTGGGGTGGGACTGGGGGGGGCACTGTCTCTTGGGATGGGACTGGGGGGAGCACTGTCTCCTGGGGTGGGACTGGGGGGGAGCACTGTCTCTTGGGGTGGGACTGGGGGGGAGCACTCTCTCTTGGGGTGGGACTGAGGGGAGCACTGTCTCTTGGGGTGGTACGGGGGGAATCACTGTCTCCTGGGGTGGGACTGTGGGGGGGGGAGCACTGTCTCCTGGTGTGTATCTGGGGGGAGCACTGTCTCTTGGGGTGGGACTGGGGGGAGCACTGTCTCTTGGGGTGGGACTGGGGGGAGCACTGTCTTTTGGGGTGGGACTGGGGGGAGCACTGTCTCTTGGGATGGGACTGGGGGGAGCACTGTCTCCTGGGGTGGGACTGGGGGGGAGCACTGTCTCTTGGGGTGGGACTGGGGGGGAGCACTGTCTCTTGCCCTGCTGACGCAGAAAGAAGAATGTTGCACGGTCTCTCACTCACCCGATTCGGTGCATCACTGGCTTTGTTCCCGAAGTCATTAATGCTAACAAAGCGAGCGGCCCACAGATGGTCCCTGCAGGCTGCATGTTCACGGACTCACACAAGGTGGGGCTTGAGATGATAACTTGGACGTCAGTGTCTCTGCCTTTCCAAAAGCCAACATCTGTACATTTTATATCTGCTCACAGGCTTCTGATGGACATGCTCCTCTTTTAAGACCTTCCTTAACACCCAACTCAGAATCACAGAAACCCCACAATGCAGATAGAGGCCATTCGGCCCATCGAGCCTGCACCGACACATATCCCACCCGATCCCCGTAACCCCTACACCAACACATATCCCACTCTATCCCCGTAACCCCACGTATTTAATCCCCCTAACACTAAGGGTCAATTTATCATAGCCAATCAACCTAACCCGCACATCTTTGGATTGTGGGAGGAAACCGGAGCACCCGGAGGAAACCCACGCAAACACGGGGAGAATGTGCAAACTCCACACAGACAGTCACCCGAGGCCAGATTCGAACCCGGGTCCCTGGCGCTGTGAGGCAACAGTGCTAACCACTATGCCACCACTCTTTAACTAGGCTTTTGGTCACCCCTCCTCGTATCTCCTTCTTTGGCTCTGTGTCCATTTTTGTCTGATCATGCCACCGTGAAGCACCTTGGAACATATTTCTATGTTAAAGGCACTATATAAACACAAGTGGCCAATCTGTATTCCTCCACTGTGACCTGACAAGACCTCCGTTTGATATCACACTCACCCCCTGATTGTGTTGGGGCGGAAGAAGCCCAGGTTCTCATGCCAGTCTATAAGCAACTCCCGACATAACTCCTCTCTCACACGTCTGTCTGAAGTCTGCATCCCTTTGCTCCTTAGCCGAGGCAGGACAGGAATGGGAGTTGCAGGCAGAAGGTTCCTCCTCCTCCCCCTCCTGCAGCCTCCACCACTGCCTAGTCTTGCTCACCTGTGCCTTGTGAAACACCCGGTGCGCCAACGTAGCCATGATGAAAGGACTCCGTCAGGGTGGAGTTGGCTGAGCTGGGGCTCGTGCGAGTCGCGATCAGTGACACTGGGGGCTGTGAACAGGAAATAGGGCAGTTGCCCGGTTAAATTTCTCGTGTTCTACATTCAGAGAATGGAGATGGGTTTTCCACGGTTGGAATTGTATGTAAACTGAGCTCCACGAGAATTTGATCCGCATTCTTGTGCTCGAGTGCATGCAATGGTGGCAGTGAGTGAGTAGAGTGAGAATAAAGATGATGAATTGTGGATCTGCACTCATCAACTCATTCAGAAGGTACAACTGATCCTTTCATTGGCTTGGCCTTGGCACCAAGTGATTGTTGATGACTGTTACAGGACTGTCTGAATGTCACGGTTATCAATAAAATGGTTCTTTCCCTAGAACTGGCAGTTAATCAATTCACCTCCAGCTTGGGTATGTGATCTTCAGGTTCCCCACTTTGTCGGGGAGGGTGAGAATGAGACTGTTGATAAGGATTGCATTTACCGTTTTTCTGATGAAATCTTCCCCCTGGCCGTTTATTTCTGGCACTTCCTGCCCACCAGTCTGGACACATCGATCATTATTAAGGAGGCTCGGTAACTTGAGCTAATCCTACCACATCTGCAACCTTCTTAAGCCGAGGCCTGGCCTTTTCAGCACACACTTTCACATGGCTGGCTCGAACTCCAAACAACTCAATCATGAATCAGTGACTCCTTCCATTTACCCAAATCAGACGCGTCTGCACGATTCTCCAACACCTTAACGTGGCTTCAGTCACCAGTTCTTTCACACTTTTTGACACCACTTGATATCTCTTATTCACCGTTTACCAACTCCCCCCCCCCCCCCCCCCCACACTCTCTTGGTTCTTTGAATGAAGTACTCATGCGTATGTAGTGTCTTTCCTTGCCCAGTAAATATGATCAAACTTTTCTAGAACTTCCTGGAATTTCTCCTTAGAATTGTTTGAGTTTCGGCTTTTCCCCCAATATCTCCGGCTAGATTACAGTTTCTATGAGCAGATGGGAGTCCTTTATGAACCAATATCTGGGTCTTTATTCATCTCATGTACAGGCTCATGTGCTGACATGTAACAACGAATGGGCAATACGTGCACGGGATGCCTGCCATATTATCCTGTCACCTCAGCAGGTGAAAAATAACAAGCTTCCAGCCTAAGGCGTACAGACTAAGTTACTGAGTCGGATTTATTTACAGGTGTAAAAGTATACAGGCACAAAAAGACATAATGGGATACTAATAACATGCTGTAACCAAAGGTGCACAATACATGAACTCTTTAAAACCAGAATCCAAAGTTCTTGGAATTCTTTCCAGGAAGTTTTTTGTAATTTTATCGTTTGCTGATCATGAAAGGAGATCCTCCGTGGGAGTTCACTTGGTGACACTGAAGACTGGCGAGGATAGGACTGCCCTAGATTTTAAGGCTCCAATGGAAAGGAAAAATCAAACAGGCTGTAAAACAGGTGGCCCATCACTGTGGTCTGTTTCCTGCCTGGCGGGGACAGTTAATATCGCCCCCCCCCCCACGAATATCTTTCTACTGCCTTACCTGAATTCCAAGGCTTAAAGATTAAAGACGTTTGGTTTCATTTTCACACCCCAGTAACCCCGCCTCACTCGACTTCTAATATTTCTGCTTATGTTCCAGCTCCATGAAGAAAAACTTGTATTTAAGAAAAGCTTGCCTTTATATAACACCAATCACAACTTCAGGACGTCCCAAAGTGCTTTACAGCCAATGAAGTACTGAAGTATAGTCACTGTTGTAATGGAGGTAAACGTGGCAGCCAATTTGCGCACAGCGATGAGATAATGATCAGGTATTTTGATGTTGGTTGAGGGATAAATATTGGCTGGGACGCTAGAATCATAGAATCATACAGCACAGACAGAGGCCACTCAGCCCATCGTGCCTGTGCCGGCTCTTTGAAAGAGCGATCCAATTAGTCCCACTCCCCTGCTCTTTCCCCGTAGCACTGAAATTTTTTTCCTTTTCATGTATTTATTTAATTCCCTTTTGAAAGGTACAGGTAGACTACCCTTTATCCGGACTTCCGAAAACCGAAACCCTCTAAAAACCGAAGGTTTTTTCGTTCAGCGTAAGTCGTTACGCTGAACGAAAAAACCTTCGGTTTTTAGAGGGTTCCGGTTTCGGAAGTTCGGATAAAGGGTAAGTCGTGCGCACGACCCCCCGCCGACCCCCCCGCGGACCCCGCCGGCCCCGACCCCGACTGACTTACGCTGAGCGTCAGCGTAAGTCGTGCGCACGACCCCCCGCCGACCCCCCCCCGCGGACCCCCGCCGACCCACCTTCCGAAATCCGAAATTCTCCTTTATCCGAAACTCGGCTGGTCCCGAGGTTTTCAGATAAAGGATAGTCTACCTGTACTATTGAATCTGCTTTCACCGCATTTTCAGGCAGTGCATTCCAGATCAGAACAACTTTAAACAACTGCATCGTAAAAATTCTCCTCGTCTCCCCTCTGGTTCTTTTGCCAATCACCTTAAATCTGTGTCCTCTGGTTACCAACCCTCCTGCCAGTGGAAACAGTTTCTCCTTACTTACTCTATCAAAACCCTTTGGGGGAAAAATTCGGTTGGTTAGCACCTCCGGGGGGGGGGGGGGGCGGGGGGGGGCGCTATCGGGGCGCTAGGGACTTAGCGCCCGAGCGCGGCGGTTTTAGCGCCACTCACGAATTTGACGTCGTTTTAAGGTGCACTAAACACTACCGCCATGATCTCCTGCGCCCGTAGGTTGTAACGTCAGTCAAGCATGCAACGCCCCAGACCGGATATTGAGTCCCGCCCCCTGCCTTAGTGCCTGCCGTTAGGAACGACAGGTAGAGGGGAACGTTTCAAGTCGGCAAGGGGCTGGGGGAGCGCTATTTAAAGGCGGGTGCTTCCTGCTTTTTCTTGTCGGCAACATTTTTGGTTTTAACAGGAGTTTTGACCCTCAGCACCACTTTTGAGGTTCCTAAGCGCCGAGCTCTTTCCCTGGGCCTATCCATTAGTGCTTCCAACACAATTGCTTTTGAGGTCTCTCCAGGCCGAGATTCAAGGCTGCAACGAGCAGGGTGCGGCTGGCCAGCAAGATGGTCCCTCCCCTTTAAGAATTGGACAGCGCCAGTCAGTCCGGCTTCCATGGTAACGGACATCGCCTGGGCTTCGGTAGCACTCTGAGGTAGCGCCTTGCTCCCTGATGTTTGCACCTGTGTAGCATCCGATTTAGCGCTCAAATCACCTCCAGGGGCGATAGAGGCGAATTTTGCAGTCGGAGGCGATAATTAGTGCCGGGCACTAAACTTTGCGCCCGGCCGATATTAGCGCCCCAAAATGGGCGATGCCGAATTTTCCCCCTTTATAATTTGGAACGCCTCTATTAAAAAGGAGAACAATCCCAGCTCCTACCAGTTTCTGCCTATAAATGAAGTACCTCATCCCTGGTACCATTCTAGTAGATCTCCTCTATACCCTCTCCAAGGCCTTGACATCCTTCCTAAAGTATGGCACCCAGAATTGGACACAATACTCCAGCTGAGGCCTAACCAATGATTTATAAAGGTTTCACATAACTTCCTTTCTTTTATACTCAATGGGGGAGAAATTGGACGCATTAGCGCCGGCCATTCCTGCCATAAAATGGCGGAAAGATGGTCGCCGGCGCTCTTCCGCCAGCTGGTGGCGGATCCGTCAGCGCGGGCCATTTTCCAGCTGCCGGTAACACTGCCTGTAACCACTAGTGCCAGGGAGATTTAAATAGCAGAGATGGTGACGTCAGTGAGTGTGCAATGCTCACTGGATGTCCAATCTCCCGACTTCGTTATAGCCACTTACCTTAACGGCAGCGCAGAACAATGACAGGGAGAGCTGGTGTCTACCAGCAGGAAGCAGGCTGCAGCAGCAATGTTTAAAGGCACCATCCCCAATCAGCTGCAACTAACATGGTTCTGCAGTTTCAGTAGCTGTTTGCTACTTCCTGCAACTGAACAGCTTTCTTTAGTTATTTCAAGTTTTTTTGGTGACAGGGAGTGTTGATTCAAGTGCAGAAGTCACTCGTTATTTGTTAAAGGCTTCTGCTCACACCACTTCCTCGCAGTCATGGGGCTGCAGGATTGTGGGATTACCTCAGGAGGACGACGAGGCAGAAGAGGATAATGAGGAAGAGGACAAGGAGGAAGAGGACGAGGAAGAGGATGAAGAGGAAGGGGATGAGGGGAGGAGGACAAGGAGGAAGAGGACGAGGGGAGGAGGATGAGGAGGAGGAAGACGAGGAGGAGGAGGAACAGGAGAGATGGCGGAGGCAGCGAGGCAATCGACCTTCCGGATAGGCTGACCATGACTGGCTCATCAGACTCTGATTCACATGAATCCCCATAGCTCGCCACATCCCCATCATACAATCCCTCTCTCACGACATATCACAGCATCTTCGTGGGCACAAAGGTGAAATGAGAGAGACCACAAAATATTCCAAACACAATTAATAAATTTAACTATAAACATATCAGACATGCCACTTGAATTCTAATAACTAATGGACCTTGTGCCCATAGTTGAATAGCTGTCATTGTGTGCAAGGTATGAGATGTGGGTGTGATTGTTGGTAGATAGAGATTGTTGGTGGGTGAGTGCTGGGGGGGTGGTGCATTGAGGAGTATGTGAAGCTTGTGGTACAGATGGTGGTGTGTAGCATTTGTTGAAGCCTTCACTCACCCTGACCACCCGTGTGAGCTCAGTAATCTTCTTCCTGCACTGTGTGTGGGTCCTGGGGACCACAGTGTTGCCCGTGACGTGGTGTGCCACCTCTCTATACATAGTCCAACAGACTTGTGGCGAGGGCCTCCTGCCAGTTGGTGGCTACAGGACCGCCCACCTTCTCTCTGACGCTAAAACCAATGCCTCCAAAGATTCATCAGAAAACTTCCAGGCTCTGTCCCTGGAGGCAGAGATCTACCATCAGGATTTGTAAATAAGTGCTTCTTCTCCTTGTTCTTCTTCTTATAGTTGTTGTGGCAGCTGCACACCCGAAAATGCTGAGAATGAGGTGCTGCAGCATCAATGAACCTCCCCTTTAAGTAGTGAAAAAAGCCTGTGGCAATCATTACTTGCGTTTAGACTTCCCCCAAAATTGGTTCACCTTTTCAGTGTAACGCTGATGAACTTGGGTTTTTAAATGAGAATTATGACTGCAATCATTTTAATGAGGAGTGAGGACAAATTTTGCGTGCAGCCTAGATGATTTTCAACTGGCGCTACTTAACTATTTTTAGTCTAAACACTGCCCATTTCTTGGCTATAACGAATTTCTAGCCCTATGCCTCTATTTATAAAGCCCAGGATCACCAATATTTTCTAACATAATAGCAAAATACTGCAGATGCTGGAAATCTGAAATAACAACAGAAAATGCTGGAAATACTCAGCAGGCCAGGCAACATCCATGGAGAGAGAAACAGAGTTAACGTTTCAGGTCTGGGGCCCTTCATCAGAACTGGAAAAAGCTGGAGATGCAGGTGCAGAGACGGGGGGGTGGGCGGGCGTTAGGAGGGGAGGAAGAGATTGAAAGAACATACTGTGCTTATGTAAGAGGCAGGAAAGATAAAATGTTTAAAATGGGAATGGCAAAATCATACAGCATGAAAAATGGGGGCAGGGATTATTATCTGAAATTGTTGAACTCAATGTTGAGTCCGGAAGGCTGTAAAGTGCCCAATCGAAAGATGAGGTGCTGTTCCTTGAGCTTACGCTGAGCTTCCGTGGAACAATGTAAGAGGCCGCGGACGGAGAGGTCAGAGTGGGAGTGGAGCGGAGAATTAAAGTGACAGGCGACCGGAAGCTCAGGGTCACCCTTACGGACTGAACGGAGGTGTTCCGCAAAGCGGTCACCCAATCTGCGTTTGGTCTCCCCAATGTAGAGGAGACCGCATCGTGAGCAGCGAATACAGTATGTTAAATTGCAAGAAGTACAAGTAAATCACTGTTTCACCTGGAAGGAGTGTTTGGGGCCCTGGAGAGTGGGAAGGGAGGAGGTAAAAGGGCATGTGTTGCATCTCCTGCACTTGCACAGGAAGGTGCCGGGCGAAGGGGAAGGGGTGTTGGGGGTGATTGAGGAGTGGACCAGGGTGTCGCGGAGGGAGCGGTCCCTTCGGAATGCTGAAAGGGGAGGTGAGGGGAAGATGTATTTGGTGGTGAAATCACGTTGGAGGTGGCGGAAATGGTGAAGGATGATACGTTGAATGTGCAAGCTGGTGGGGTGAAAGGTGAGGGCAAGGGGAACCCTATCGTGGTTCTGGGAGCGAGGGGAAAGGGTGAGAGCAGAAGTGTGGGAAATGGAACGGACGAGGCCGTGTCAACCACAGTAGAGGGGAATCTCCGTTTGAGGAAAAAGAAAGACATGTCGGAAGCACTGGTGTGGAAGGTGGTATCGTCAGAACAGACGTGGCGGAGACGGAGAAACTGGAAGAATGGAATAGAGTCCTTATAGGAGGCGGGGTGGGAGGAAGTGTAGTCCAGGTAGCTGTGGGAGTCGGTGGACTTGCAGTGAATGTTGGTCAATAACCTATCCCCAGAGATGGAGACGGAGAAGTTGAGGAAGGGAAGGGAAGAATCGGAGATGGACCATGTGAAGGTAAGGGAAGGGTGGAAATTGGAAGCAAAGTGAATGAACTTATCTAGTTCAGGGTGAGAGCAGGAAACGGCACCGATACAGTCATCGATGTACCGGAAAAAGAGGTGAGGGAGGGGACCTGAGTAGGACTGGAACAAAGAGTGTTCCACATATCCCATGAACAGGCAGGCATAGCTAGGGCCCATGTGGGTTCCCATAGCAACGCCTTTAATTTGGAGGAAGTGAGTGGAGTCAGAGGAGAAGTTGTTCAATGTGAGAACAAGTTCAGCCAGGCGGAGGAGGGTGGTGGTGGATGGGGACTGGTTGGGCCTCTGTTCAAGGAAGAAACGGAGCGCCCTCAGGCCGTCCTGGTGGGGGATGGAGGTGTAGAGGGATTGGACGTCCATAGTGAAAAGGAGGGGGTTGGGGCCAGGAAACTGGAAAAGTGGCGGAGGGCGTCGGAAGAGTTGCGAATGTAGGTGGGAAGAGACTGGCCAAGGGGAGAAAAAATAGAGTCGAGATAGGAAGAGATGATTCCGTGGGGCAAGAACAGGCTGAAACGATGGGTCTACCGGGGCAGTCCTGTTGGTGGATCTTGGGAAGGAGGTAGAAGCGGGCTGTGCGGGGTTGGGGAACTATGAGGTTGGCGGCCATGGAGGGAAGATCTCCAGAGGAGATGAGGTCAATGACAGTCTTGGAAACAATGGCTTGATGTTCGGTAGTGGGGTCATGGTCCAGGCAGAGGTAGGAGGAGGTGTCGGAGAGTTGGCGTTCAGCTTCCGCACGGTAGAGGTCGGTTCGCCAAACAACAACAGAACCACCCTTGTCAGCAGGTTTAATGACAATGTTAGGGTTGGATCGGAGATTTTCTAACAGCCTTACCAACTTGTCCTGCCACCTTCAAAGACTTGTGTACCTACACCCCCAGGTCTCTCTGTTCCTGAACCCCCTTTATAATTGTACCATTTAATTTACATTGCCTCTCCTCATTCTTCTTTCCAAAATGCATCACTTCACACTCCTCCTGTGCATTAAATTTCATCAGACATGTGTCTGCCCATTTCACCAGTCTGTCGATGTCCTTCTGAAGTCTGTTACTATCCTTATTGCTGTTTACTACATTTCTGAGTTTTATGCCATCTGCAAAATTTGTAATGATGCCCTGTATACCCAAGTTCAAGTCATTAATATATATCAAAAAGAACAGTGGTCCCAACACGACCCTTGGGGAACATCACTGCACACTTTCCTCCAGTCTGAAAAACAACCGTTCACCACTACTCTCCGCTTTCTGTCTCTTAGCGAATTTTGTATCTACGCAGCATCTGCCCGTTTACTAAGAGGGAACTCCTCTGCTCTTCTTTGAATAGTGCCAAGAGATCTTTTACGTCCATCTGAGAGTGCAGACGGAGCCTTGGTTTACCATCTCATCTGAAAGACGGCAGTACAGCACTCCCTCCGTACAGCACTGGGGTATTTGCCTAAAATATGGAGTGGGGCTTGATCGCAGAATCTTGGCTGACACTTGTGTTATATGAAGTACGAAAGGGGCAACATTATCAGACTAAAGAGATTAGGGGTAGCTTAAGTTCCTGAAACTGCACCTCCCAAACCCGCGACCTCTTCCACCTAGAAGGACAAGGGCAGCAGGCGCACGGGAACACCACCACCTCCAAGTTCCCCTCCAAGTCACACACGCTATCCTGACTTGGAAATATATCACCATTTCTCCATCGTTGCTGGGTCAAAATCCTTGAAATCCCTCCCTAACAGCACTTTGGGAGTACCTTCACCACACGGACTGCAGCGGTTCAAGAAGGCTCACCACCATCTTCTCGAGGGCAATTAGGGATGGGAAATAAATGCTGGTCTTGCCAGCGACATCCACATCCCATGAATGAATAAAAAAATACATTTGTTTTGCATGTATAAAAGCAAAATCCTACAGATGCTGGAAGTCAAAAGTGCCAGACACACTCAAGGCCAGTCAGCATCTGAGAAGAGAACAGGCAAGTTTACTTTCAGTTGTGGGTCCTGAGGGCTGCGGCTTCCACAGAGCCTGACTGACTTGTTCTGTGTTTCCAGCATTACTGCATTGAATGTGTAAATAGTGGGGCAGAACAGAGGGTGTGTGTGGGGGGGGGGAGGGTGTGTGTGGGGGGGGGGGAGGGTGTGTGTGTGGGGGGGGGGGAGGGTGTGTGGGGGGGGAGGGTGTGTGTGGGGGGGAAAACGGAAAACAGCTACTACAGCTCTGTCGAAACCTGGGTCTGTACATTGTCAATGGTAGGTTCATAGGAGACCTCCTAGGAAGATCGACCTATTGCTCACCTCTTGGCTGCAGCACAGTAGACTATATGATTACAGACTTAGACCCATCCTCTTTCAGAGCATTCACAGTCAAACCACAAACAACACTGTCAGATCACAGTCAAATTACTATGTTCCTCAAAAAGACAGAAACAAACAACATAGAAACACAACCCAGTAAACTGTACAACACCAAAAAATCGTACAGATGGGCCAAAAACGACACGGAAAAATACCAGAAAACAATTAGCAATGCATCAACTCAAGCTCTCTTAGACACCTTTCTGGATAACATATACACTCACAATAAAGAAGGCGTAAACCGGGCAGTTAGTAAACTAAACAATATTTTTGATAATTTGGCAACAAATGCAAACTTGAAAGCTCGCAAGAACAAACCCAAAACAAAAAACTATGAAAAATGGTTTGACCGAGATTGCCATAACATGAGGAAAAAACTTAGAAAAATATCAAACCAAAAACACAGACATCCAGAAAACGAGGAACTACGCCTTACTTATTGTCAGACACTAACACAATACAGAAACACACTCAGAACCAAAAAAGAGCAATATATTAAGAATACACTCAGCTCCATGGAGGAATCCATTGATTCCAATTGTTTCTGGGAAAACTTGAAAACACTACACAAAAAACAACACGACGATTTGGCCATTCAAAATGGGGACACATGGGTAAACCACTTTGAAAAATTATACCAGAAAAAAACACTAAGACCAGAGCAACACCAAATATGCAAAAAACTGGAAAAGCTAGAAATGGCCATAAAAGATAACCAAAACCCGCTGGACGCCATAATAACAGAAAAAGAACTTCTTGAAAAACTCAAGGACCTGCGACCAGGAAAAGCCTGCGGGACAGACGGCATACTAAACGAGATGATTAAACACACAGACAACAAAATGAAACTGGCTATCCTAAAACTCTTCAACTTGGTTCTGAGTGTCGGTTATTTCCCTGATATCTGGAACAAAGGACTCATAACGCCCATATACAAAAGTGGGGACAAAATCGACCCAAACAACTATCGAGGCATCTGTGTAAACAGTAACCTGGGGAAGGTATTCTGTAGCATCATAAACAAAAGACTTATAAACTTCCTTGAGGAGCACAATGTCTTGAGTAAAAGCCAAATTGGATTCCTGCCAAACTATAGAACATCCGATCATATCTTCACCCTACAGACCCTAATTGACAAACACGTTCACAATAACAAAAGCAAAATCTACGCATGCTTTGTAGATTTCCAGAAGGCTTTCGACTCCATCTGGCATGACGGTTTATTCCTGAAACTTATCGAAAGTGGGGTAGGAGGGAAAACATATGATGTAATTAAATCAATGTATACAAACAACAAATGTGCAGTTAAAATTGGAGACAAACAAACAAAATACTTCCCACAGGGGCGGGGGGTGACGCAGGGCTCGCCAATCTCACCGACACTCTTTAATATTTACATAAATGGATTGGCAAAACTACTTGAACAATCTACAGCACCCGGCCTCACCCTATATGAATCCAAGGTTAAATTCCTCCTCTATGCAGACGACCCTGGTTCTGCTGTCACCTACTAAAGAGGGGCTACAGCAAAACCTGGACCTGCTGGAGTCGTACTGCCAGACTTGGGCCCTGACAATAAATCCCCAAAAAACCAAAGTCCTTGTGTTCCAGCAAAGATCCAAACATCAGGGACCCAAAATAAATTTCACAGTAGGAACAACCAAAATTGAACAAACCACTAACTACACATACTTGGGCTTAAAAATCAGTTCTACGGGAAACTTCAAACTGGCTGTGAATGAACTGAAAGAGAAAGCAAGAAGGGCTTTCTATGCCATCAAAAAATCAATCCAAATAGAAATCCCAATTAGCATTTGGCTCAAAATTTCAAATCAGTAATTGAACCAATTGCACTCTATGGCAGTGAGGTATGGGGACCGCTAACTCAACAAGAATTTGCAAAATGGGACAAACACCCAATTGAGATCCTACATGCAGAATTCTGTAAAAGTATCCTCCGGACTCAAAGGAAAACAGTAAACAATGCATGCAGGGCGGAACTAGGCCAATATCCATTAATAATCACTATCCAAAAAAGAGCCACCAAATTTTGGAATCACCTACAAATGAGCAATCCCCAATGCTATCACTACGACGCCCTGAAATGCCAAGAGCTGACCATAAAGAAGAATACCCTCAGTCAACTAGTCCTGGGACTCAGTGAAGTAAGTACTAACAATACTAACAATAACCAGCCCCAGGACAGTGACAGGGTAACACAAAAAATTCGACCCAACACAATCGTCGCTAAGCAAAAGGAAAAATATCTGACATATTGGGCAGAAACAACAAAAACCCAAAGCAAACTCAATTGCTACTTGGCCCTAAACAGACAATACAACATAGCTGATTACCTGACCATGGTAAAGGATAACAAACTGAGAAGAACCTTGACAAGGTACAGACTTAGCGAACATAGCCTAGCGATCGAAAAAGGCAGACACAGGCAGACCAGGCTGCCAAGAGAGGACAGGATATGCTCTCACTGCAGTCAGGGAGTGGTGGAGACAGAGATGCACTTCCTCACAGCTTGTGGAAAATATCAGGGCATCTGGTGGAGACAGAGATGCACTTCCTCACAGCTTGTGGAAAATATCAGGGCATCAGGGAGAATTTCTACCAAAAATTCTCACAAATATGCCCTGATTTCAGAAATCTGAATGACAACCAAAAACTCCCATTCCTACTGGGAGAGGAGAGAAGCTGTGTAACGCTGGCGGCGCACTATGTTGCAGCTTGCCATGAACAGAGGGACAACCAGTAAGCTAAGAAAAAAAATATATATAAACAATGCGAATGTATATTTATACACTCAGGGATATACCTGTTTATACACTGTATGAATAGAACTGCGTTTATGTGCTGAACCATAAATGTATTTTGATGCTTTGGCAACATAAGATGTAACTTATCATGCCAATAAAGCGATTTAAATTGTAAAAAAAAAATTGTGTGTGTGTGGGGGGAGGGTGTGTGTGGGGGGGGAGGGTGTGTGGGGGGGGGAGGGTGTGTGGGGGAGGGTGTGTGTGGGGGGGAGGGTGTGTGTGGGGGGGGGAGGGTGTGTGTGTGGGGGGGGAGGGTGTGTGTGGGGGGGGAGGGTGTGTGTGGGGGGAGGGTGTGTGTGTGGGGGGGAGGGTGTGTGTGGGGGGGGAGGGTGTGTGGGGGGGGGAGGGTGTGTGTGGGGGGAGGGTGTGTGTGGGGGGAGGGTGTGTGTGGGGGGGAGGGTGTGTGTGTGGGGGGAGGGTGTGTGGGGGGGGAGGGTGTGTGTGGGGGGGGGGGTGTGTGTGGGGGGGAGGGTGTGTGTGGGGGGGAGGGTGTGTGTGGGGGGAGGGTGTGTGTGGGGGGGGGGGTGTGTGGGGGGGAGGGTGTGTGTGGGGGGGGAGGGTGTGTGTGGGGGGGGAGGGGGTGTGCGGGGGGGGAGGGTGTGTGCGGGGGGGGAGGGTGTGTGTGGGGGGAGGGTGTGTGTGGGGGGGGGTGTGTGTGGGGGGGAGGGTGTGTGTGGGGGGGAGGGTGTGTGCGGGGGGGGAGGGTGTGTGCGGGGGGGGAGGGTGTGTGCGGGGGGGGAGGGTGTGTGCGGGGGGGGAGGGTGTGTGTGGGGGGAGGGTGTGTGTGGGGGGAGGGTGTGTGCGGGGGGGGAGGGTGTGCGGGGGGGGAGGGTGTGTGTGGGGGGGAGGGTGTGTGGGGGGGGGAGGGTGTGTGTGGGGGGGGAGGGTGTGTGTGGGGGGGGAGGGTGTGTGTGGGGGGAGGGTGTGTGTGGGGGGGAGGGTGTGTGTGGGGGGGGAGGGTGTGTGTGTGGGGGGTGGGTGTGTGTGTGGGGGGAGGGTGTGTGTGGGGGGAGGGTGTGTGGGGGGGGAGGGTGTGTGTGGGGGGGAGGGTGTGTGTGGGGGGGAGGGTGTGTGTGGGGGGAGGGTGTGTGTGGGGGGGGAGGGTGTGTGGGGGGGGAGGGTGTGTGGGGGGGGAGGGTGTGTGTGGGGGGGAGGGTGTGTGTGGGGGGGAGGGTGTGTGTGGGGGGGAGGGTGTGTGTGGGGGGAGGGTGTGTGTGGGGGGGGAGGGTGTGTGGGGGGGGAGGGTGTGTGGGGGGGGAGGGTGTGTGTGGGGGGGAGGGTGTGTGTGGGGGGGAGGGTGTGTGTGGGGGGGGAGGGTGTGTGGGGGGGGAGGGTGTGTGTGGGGGGGAGGGTGTGTGTGGGGGGGAGGGTGTGTGTGGGGGGGGTGTGTGGGGGGGGAGGGTGTGTGGGGGGGGATGGTGTGTGTGGGGGGAGGGTGTGTGTGGGGGGGGAGGGTGTGTGTGGGGGGGAGGGTGTGTGTGGGGGGTGGGTGTGTGTGGGGGGAGGGTGTGTGGGGGGGGAGGGTGTGTGTGGGGGGGGAGGGTGTGTGTGGGGGGTGGGTGTGTGTGGGGGGAGGGTGTGTGTGGGGGGGAGGGTGTGTGTGGGGGGGAGGGTGTGTGTGGGGGGGTAGGGTGTGTGGGGGGGGAGGGTGTGTGTGGGGGGAGGGTGTGTGTTGGGGGGGAGGGTGTGTGTGGGGGGAGGGTGTGTGTGGGGGGGGAGGGTGTGTGTGGGGGGGAGGGTGTGTGTGGGGGGGGAGGGTGTGTGTGGGGGGGAGGGTGTGTGTGGGGGGGGAGGGTGTGTGTGGGGGGGGAGGGTGTGTGTGGGGGGAGGGTGTGTGTGTGGGGGGAGGGTGTGTGTGGGGGGGAGGGTGTGTGTGGGGGGGGAGGGTGTGTGTGGGGGGGAGGGTGTGTGTGGGGGGGAGGGTGTGTGGGGGGGGGGAGGGTGTGTGTGGGGGGGGAGGGTGTGTGTGGGGGGGTGGGTGTGTGGGGGGGGGGAGGGTGTGTGGGGGGGGGAGGGTGTGTGTGGGGGGGGAGGGTGTGTGTGGGGGGAGGGTGTGTGTGGGGGGGGAGGGTGTGTGTGGGGGGGAGGGTGTGTGTGGGGGGAGGGTGTGTGTGGGGGGGAGGGTGTGTGTGGGGGGGGAGGGTGTGTGTGGGGGGGGGTGGGTGTGTGGGGGGGGGGAGGGTGTGTGTGGGGGGGGGAGGGTGTGTGTGGGGGGGGAGGGTGTGTGTGGGGGGAGGGTGTGTGTGGGGGGGGAGGGTGTGTGTGGGGGGAGGGTGTGTGTGGGGGGGGAGGGTGTGTGTGGGGGGAGGGTGTGTGTGGGGGGGGAGGGTGTGTGTGGGGGGGAGGGTGTGTGTGGGGGGGGAGGGTGTGTGGGGGGGGAGGGTGTGTGGGGGGGGAGGGTGTGTGTGGGGGGGGAGGGTGTGTGTGGGGGGGAGGGTGTGTGTGGGGGGCAGGGTGTGTGTGGGGGGGAGGGTGTGTGGGGGGAGGGTGTGTGTGGGGGGGGAGGGTGTGTGGGGGGGGAGGGTGTGTGGGGGGGGAGGGTGTGTGTGGGGGGGAGGGTGTGTGTGGGGGGGAGGGTGTGTGTGGGGGGGAGGGTGTGTGTGGGGGGAGGGTGTGTGTGGGGGGGGAGGGTGTGTGGGGGGGGAGGGTGTGTGGGGGGGGAGGGTGTGTGTGGGGGGGAGGGTGTGTGTGGGGGGGAGGGTGTGTGTGGGGGGGGAGGGTGTGTGGGGGGGGAGGGTGTGTGTGGGGGGGAGGGTGTGTGTGGGGGGGGTGTGTGGGGGGGGAGGGTGTGTGGGGGGGGAGGGTGTGTGTGGGGGGGAGGGTGTGTGTGGGGGGGGAGGGTGTGTGTGGGGGGGAGGGTGTGTGTGGGGGGTGGGTGTGTGTGGGGGGAGGGTGTGTGGGGGGGGGAGGGTGTGTGTGGGGGGGGAGGGTGTGTGGGGGGGGAGGGTGTGTGTGGGGGGAGGGTGTGTGTTGGGGGGGAGGGTGTGTGTGGGGGGAGGGTGTGTGTGGGGGGGGGAGGGTGTGTGTGGGGGGGGGAGGGTGTGTGTGGGGGGGAGGGTGTGTGTGGGGCGGGAGGGTGTGTTGCAGACGGAGTGAATACACATGCTGAAGATGGGCTGCTGAGATTTTAGTGTTTTTAGTGTCTAAAGTGGGGAAAAAAAAGTTTCATTTCATTTCAATTTTTAAGAAAGGTTTTAAAATTAAATTTAGTTCTAGTTAAGTTAGTTTAGTTTAGGTTAGTTTAAGTTTAGATTAGTCTAGACAAAGTAGAGAAGGAAAAGACCGCCAGAAAGACTACCAAAGAAAAAAAAACCCAGAGGAAAATAGAGGAAAAAAAAAGCCAAAGCAAAAAAAAAAAGAAACAAGAGAAGAACTACACAAACCAGTGAACGGCAGCCACACGGGGCTTCAGCAGCGGTGGTTGAGTCGGCGGCATCGGGACCGAGTTCGAGGAGGCGAGGTGACTCGGGCCGCAGCCCAGCGGTCCAGCAACCGGCACAGCCGAGGGGACTCGGGCCGCATCCCAGAAATCGGCACAGCCGAGGAGATCCGGAACGCAGCCCGGCAATCGGCACAGCGGAGAGGACTCGGGCCGCATCGCAGAAATCGGCACAGCCGAGGAGATTCGGAACGCAGCCCGGAAATCCAGCAATCAGCACAGCCGAGGGGACTCGGGCCACAGCCCAACAATCCAGCACGGGAAAGGCCCGAGGAGCCAGGCCAGCAGGCACAGAGACCTCTGAGGAGAAGGAGAGCAACCAGAAGGCTCGCAACCAAGACCGTGAGTACAGGGCCCAGGGAGGGAGGCCCAGGGAAAGGCCCGAGGAGCCAGGCCGAAACAGAGGCCCAGAGACCTCTGAGGGGGAGGGGAACAGCCCGAAGGCACCGGGAAACAGTGGCTCACAGACTCAGACCTGAGAAGGGTGAACCCAGGAGCCGAGGCCCAGGGACCACGGGGTCGGAGAGGGGGACCGGGAAAGTTCGCGAACAGGGAGAGGGTAACACCAAACCCGGGGCCCCAGAAAAGCTTATTCTAAGATCAACAATACTTTACCAAAAATGAGCGAATCAGAAGATCCACAACAGCCCCGCTTCCAGATTCCCCCCAACACCACAAAAAAAGCTATAAAAACGATCAAGCATGCTCAGATGAGAGAAAAACCAGAAACTCTCTTTACTGACTGTTACAACAATGGGACAAAAAGTAACCTCATATTCTACTCAGATCAGCCAGCGGCTTGGATCAGAGCAATAAAATCACACTATACCAGTGTTAAGCTAAAAAATACCGCAAATGGGTCCATAATGAAAATTAACACACCAGGAGACAGTTCAATCACGACTGTCAACGCGTACGATACCGGAACAATATTAGTGCAAGGCAACCTCGACAAATTTGCAACGGCCTTCAGGACACTGAAAAGATCAACTACGAGGGGAATGAACAGCCCCAGAGTGGCCCGCACTCCCCCCAACATTGACAACTTACCAGGAGAAAATCTGCATGGTCAAGGGATGAACGAGCCACACAGTTCAAACCAGACACTAACCCCGGGGAACCACAGCCACACGATACAACTGACAAACCCCAGCATAACTACCACGGAGGAAGCCACACATAGTTCCCCTACCATTCCCAGCCCACCAAGAGAAGAGCAGCATAGCCAGGAAGTGAGTGAGCCTTCCAGGGCCGACCAGCTTAGCCAGGAAGTGAGTGAGCCTTCCAGGGCCGACCAGACACATACCCCGGGATCACACAGCCAGATACAACCAAAAGATAAATTTTATCAATTAGAGATAGAGATGGTTAAACTTAGAGAGGAGGTCCTCAAATTGAATGACAAACAAAAGCAGGAGAGGGAGAGACACAAGAGAGAGCTGAATAGACTTGATAACCAGGTGAATCTACTTAAGAATCAGGTGAAAGAGCTGCAGGAAAAAGAAGAGAGCCATAGAGGAGAGAAAACACCATTAGACCAGCAACCAGAGACTAGAGATAAGACAAGACAGAGCCGGACGGAACGGCTGCACTCCCACACGGAACAAAAGCAACAGACACACAATACAAGGGGTGCCACACAGACCGACCAGCATGCTGACTCGCAATCTTCCCCCACCACCATGGAACCACAAGCGAGCCGCTCACAAGAGGTACGCACACACCAGACACCCCAGCCCAGCACACACACTATGAGTCCAGGCGAAAGCCACCAGACAGTAAACACAAACAAGGCTGACGTCGTAATACTCATAGACTCAAATGGGAAATTTCTATGGGAGAAAAAGCTCTTCCCTAGAAGTAAAGTAGAAAAGATTTGGTGCCCAACAACAGACAGAGCCATGGGATGGCTGACCAAAGCCAGATTAGGCTCCCCCCAACACATAATAATACACACGGGCACAAATGACCTAAAGGCCAAACAGAAAGAGGTAGCAACATCGCTCAGAGCAATGATTAGGAAGGCAAGCAGTACATTTCCAAACACTAGAATCACTGTTTCCACAATATTGCCGAGAACAGACTTCAACAACAACACAATTCATGAGATAAATGCCAGCATAGCAACAGAATGCGAATCAAACCACAACGTACACCTGGCCCAACACCCCACCCTCGATGAAGAATGTCTTTACGACCACGTCCACATCCAAAGGCAAAAAATATCGATCTTTGCTAAAGCCCTGAAGGACGTCGCTTTTAACCGGGTCCATACCCAGACTCCAAGAGGACCCCCCCCCGACCACCAGAGATCAGCGGGGTACATATCAGGAACACTACAAAGACCACCACCACACCAACCGAGACCGGAGAGGATCCCCATGCAAAACAACATGATCAGACCTGCACCACTCCTGTCCCACAGGGGAATAGGACCGCTACCAGCCAGACAGAGGGAGAGATGCACAGGACGTACGCAATACCTCAGACAGAAACAATCCATTAAGAGACAATAAGCAGATGTGCAGCAGCATCTACTTCCGCCTTATGGATCAAGGACTAATTAATAGAAAGAACTGTAACCAAATTGTATTAACTTTTGTAGACAACTGGGGTGATCTTTTTTTTCCCCACACTTAGACACGACAAACACGTACCACTCTTTAACCTATCATAGAAAAAGATAAAACTTAACATGAAATCCTTATATATTTCGACCTGGAATATCCAAGGTCTACGCTCTTCACTGCGAGAAGTGAAGAGTAGGACCCCAGAGTTCATAGAGGAAACTAAAGATCTAGATATTATCATTTTACAGGAAACTTGGTATAAAGGAAAAGGACACACCGGCTGTCCCCAAGGGTACACTGAGCTAGTGGTCCCCTCCAATAAATTACCAAGTGCAACCCAAGGCAGAGACTCCGGAGGCATACTGATCTGGTTTAAAACAGAACTTAAGAATTACATCAAATTTATAAAAAAGGGCGAAAACCATATGTGGCTCAAACTTGAGAGGGAGATTATCTCAAACACCCAAGATGTTTACATTTGCGCACTTTATATCCCTCCAATCGATTCCCCGTACTACAAAGAGGACACCTTCTCCAACATGGAGGGGGAAATTATCCAATACCAGGCCCAGGGGAACGTGTTGATCTGTGGGGACCTCAATTCAAGAACGGGCGAAGAACCAGACTTCACCAATAATCAGGGAAACAATTACGTATTCGGGAATAACCACTTTGACATCCCTTCCCTTCCATACAGGCATAACTGCGACAAGCAGTCAAATACCAACGGTAAACAGCTACTACAGCTCTGTCGAAACCTGGGTCTGTACATTGTCAATGGTAGGTTCATAGGAGACCTCCTAGGAAGATCGACCTACTGCTCACCTCTTGGCTGCAGCACAGTAGACTATATGATTACAGACTTGGACCCATCCTCTTTCAGAGCATTCACAGTCAAACCACAAACAACACTGTCAGATCACAGTCAAATTACTATGTTTCTCAAAAAGACAGAAACAAACAACATAGAAACACAACCCAGTAAACTGTACAACACCAAAAAATCGTACAGATGGGCCAAAAACGACACGGAAAAATACCAGAAAACAATTAGCAATGCATCAACTCAAGCTCTCTTAGACACCTTTCTGGATAACATATACACTCACAATAAAGAAGGCGTAAACCGGGCAGTTAGTAAACTAAACAATATTTTTGATAATTTGGCAACAAATGCAAACTTGAAAGCTCGCAAGAACAAACCCAAAACAAAAAACTATGAAAAATGGTTTGACCGAGATTGCCATAACATGAGGAAAAAACTTAGAAAAATATCAAACCAAAAACACAGACATCCAGAAAACGAGGAACTACGCCTTACTTATTGTCAGACACTAACACAATACAGAAACACACTCAGAACCAAAAAAGAGCAATATATTAAGAATACACTCAGCTCCATGGAGGAATCCATTGATTCCAATTGTTTCTGGGAAAACTTGAAAACACTACACAAAAAACAACACGACGATTTGGCCATTCAAAATGGGGACACATGGGTAAACCACTTTGAAAAATTATACCAGAAAAAAACACTAAGACCAGAGCAACACCAAATATGCAAAAAACTGGAAAAGCTAGAAATGGCCATAAAAGATAACCAAAACCCGCTGGACGCCATAATAACAGAAAAAGAACTTCTTGAAAAACTCAAGGACCTGCGACCAGGAAAAGCCTGCGGGACAGACGGCATACTAAACGAGATGATTAAACACACAGACAACAAAATGAAACTGGCTATCCTAAAACTCTTCAACTTGGTTCTGAGTGTCGGTTATTTCCCTGATATCTGGAACAAAGGACTCATAACGCCCATATACAAAAGTGGGGACAAAATCGACCCAAACAACTATCGAGGCATCTGTGTAAACAGTAACCTGGGGAAGGTATTCTGTAGCATCATAAACAAAAGACTTATAAACTTCCTTGAGGAGCACAATGTCTTGAGTAAAAGCCAAATTGGATTCCTGCCAAACTATAGAACATCCGATCATATCTTCACCCTACAGACCCTAATTGACAAACACGTTCACAATAACAAAAGCAAAATCTACGCATGCTTTGTAGATTTCCAGAAGGCTTTCGACTCCATCTGGCATGACGGTTTATTCCTGAAACTTATCGAAAGTGGGGTAGGAGGGAAAACATATGATGTAATTAAATCAATGTATACAAACAACAAATGTGCAGTTAAAAATGGGAGACAAACAAACAAAATACTTCCCACAGGGGCGGGGGGTGACGCAGGGCTCGCCAATCTCACCGACACTCTTTAATATTTACATAAATGGATTGGCAAAACTACTTGAACAATCTACAGCACCCGGCCTCACCCTATATGAATCCAAGGTTAAATTCCTCCTCTATGCAGACGACCTGGTTCTGCTGTCACCTACTAAAGAGGGGCTACAGCAAAACCTGGACCTGCTGGAGTCGTACTGCCAGACTTGGGCCCTGACAATAAATCCCCAAAAAACCAAAGTCCTTGTGTTCCAGCAAAGATCCAAACATCAGGGACCCAAAATAAATTTCACAGTAGGAACAACCAAAATTGAACAAACCACTAACTACACATACTTGGGCTTAAAAATCAGTTCTACGGGAAACTTCAAACTGGCTGTGAATGAACTGAAAGAGAAAGCAAGAAGGGCTTTCTATGCCATCAAAAAATCAATCCAAATAGAAATCCCAATTAGCATTTGGCTCAAAATTTTCAAATCAGTAATTGAACCAATTGCACTCTATGGCAGTGAGGTATGGGGACCGCTAACTCAACAAGAATTTGCAAAATGGGACAAACACCCAATTGAGATCCTACATGCAGAATTCTGTAAAAGTATCCTCCGGACTCAAAGGAAAACAGTAAACAATGCATGCAGGGCGGAACTAGGCCAATATCCATTAATAATCACTATCCAAAAAAGAGCCACCAAATTTTGGAATCACCTACAAATGAGCAATCCCCAATGCTATCACTACGACGCCCTGAAATGCCAAGAGCTGACCATAAAGAAGAATACCCTCAGTCAATTAGTCCTGGGACTCAGTGAAGTAACTACTAACAATACTAACAATAACCAGCCCCAGGACAGTGACAGGGTAACACAAAGAATTCGACCCAACACAATCGTCGCTAAGCAAAAGGAAAAATATCTGACATATTGGGCAGAAACAACAAAAACCCAAAGCAAACTCAATTGCTACTTGGCCCTAAACAGACAATACAACATAGCTGATTACCTGACCATGGTAAAGGATAACAAACTGAGAAGAACCTTGACAAGGTACAGACTTAGCGAACATAGCCTAGCGATCGAAAAAGGCAGACACAGGCAGACCAGGCTGCCAAGAGAGGACAGGATATGCTCGCACTGCAGTCAGGGAGTGGTGGAGACAGAGATGCACTTCCTCACAGCTTGTGGAAAATATCAGGGCATCAGGGAAAATTTCTACCAAAAATTCTCACAAATATGCCCTGATTTCAGAAATCTGAATGACAACCAAAAACTCCCATTCCTACTGGGAGAGGAGAGAAGCTGTATAACACTGGCGGCGCACTATGTTACAGCTTGCCATGAACAGAGGGACAACCAGTAAACTAAGAAAAAAATATATATAAACAATGCGAATGTATATTTATACACTCAGGGATATACCTGTTTATACACTGTATGAATAGAACTGCGTTTATGTGCTAAACCATAAATGTATTTTGATGCTTTGGCAACATAAGATGTAACTTATCATGCCAATAAAGCGATTTAAATTGTAATTGTAAAAAATTGTGTGTGGGGGGGGAGGGTGTGTGTGGGGGGGAGGGTGTGTGTGGGGGGAGGGTGTGTGGGGGGGGGAGGGTGTGTGTGGGGGGGGAGGGTGTGTGTGGGGGGGAGGGTGTGTGTGTGGGGGGAGGGTGTGTGTGGGGGAGGGTGTGTGTGGGGGGGAGGGTGTGTGTGGGGGGAGGGTGTGTGTGGGGGGGGAGGGTGTGTGTGGGGGGGGAGGGTGTGTGTGGGGGAGGGTGTGTGTGGGGGGGAGGGTGTGTGTGTGGGGGGAGGGTGTGTGTGGGGGGAGGGTGTGTGTGGGGGGGAGGGTGTGTGTGGGGGGAGGGTGTGTGTGGGGGGGGAGGGTGTGTGTGGGGGGGAGGGTGTGTGTGGGGGGAGGGTGTGTGTGGGGGGAGGGTGTGTGTGGGGGGAGGGTGTGTGTGGGGGAGGGTGTGTGTGGGGGGAGGGTGTGTGGGGGGGAGGGTGTGTGTGGGGGGAGGGTGTGTGTGGGGGTGGAGGGTGTGTGTGGGGGGGGAGGGTGTGTGTGGGGGAGGGTGTGTGTGGGGGGGAGGGTGTGTGTGGGGGGAGGGTGTGTGTGGGGGGGAGGGTGTGTGTGGGGGGGGAGGGTGTGTGTGTGGGGGGAGGGTGTGTGGGGGGGGAGGGTGTGTGTGGGGGGGAGGGTGTGTGTGGGGGGGGAGGGTGTGTGTGGGGGGAGGGTGTGTGTGGGGGGAGGGTGTGTGTGGGGGGGAGGGTGTGTGTGGGGGGGAGGCTGTGTGTGGGGGGAGGGTGTGTATGGGGGGAGGGTGTGTGGGGGGGAGGGTGTGTGTGGGGGGGGAGGGTGTGTGTGGGGGGGAGGGTGTGTGTGGGGGGGAGGGTGTGTGTGGGGGGGAGGGTGTGTGTGTGGGGGGAGGGTGTGTGGGGGGGAGGGTGTGTGTGTGGGGGAGGGTGTGTGTGTGGGGGAGGGTGTGTGGGGGGGAGGGTGTGTGTGTGGGGAGGGTGTGTGGGGGGGGAGGGTGTGTGTGGGGGGGGAGGGTGTGTGTGGGGGGGAGGATGTGTGTGGGGGGGGAGGGTGTGTGTGGGGGAGGGTGTGTGTGGGGGGGAGGGTGTGTGTGGGGCGGGGAGGGTGTGTGTGGGGGGGGAGGGTGTGTGTGGGGGGGAGGGTGTGTGTGGGGGGAGGGTGTGTGTGGGGGGGGAGGGTGTGTGTGGGGGGGAGGGTGTGTGTGGGGGGGGAGGGTGTGTGTGTGGGGGGAGGGTGTGTGGGGGGGGAGGGTGTGTGTGGGGGGGGAGGGTGTGTGTGGGGGGGAGGGTGTGTGTGGGGGGGAGGGTGTGTGTGGGGGGGGAGGTGTGTGTGGGGGGGAGGGTGTGTGTGGGGGGAGGGTGTGTGGGGGGGGGAGGGTGTGTGTGGGGGGGGTGGGTGTGTGGGGGGGGGGTGGGGGTGTGGGGGGGGGGGGTGTGTGTGGGGGGGGGGTGGGGGGGGGGGTGTGTGTGGGGGGGGGGGTGGGTGTGTGTGGGGGGGGGGTGGTGTGGGGGGGGGGGTGTGTGTGGGGGGGTGGGTGTGTGGGGGGGGGGGGTGTGTGGGGGGGGGGGGGGGGGTGTGGGGGGGGGTGGGGGGGGGTGTGTGGGGGGGGGGGGTGTGTGTGGGGGGGTGGGGGGGGTGTGTGGGGGGGGGGTGTGTGGGGGGGGGGGGGGTGGTGTGGGGGGGGGGGTGTGTGTGGGGGGGGGGGGTGTGTGGGGGGGGGGGTGTGGGGGGGGGGGGGTGTGTGGGGGGGGGGGTGGGGGTGTGGGGGGGGGGTGGGTGTGGGGGGGGGTGTGGGGGGGGGGGGTGGGTGTGGGGGGGGGGGTGTGTGGGGGGGGGGGGGGGTGGGGGTGGGGGGGGGGGGGTGTGGGGGGGGGGGTGGGTGTGGGGGGGGGGGGGTGGGGGGGGGGGTGGGTGGGGGGGGGGGTGGGTGTGGGTGGGGGGGGGTGGGTGGGGGGGGGGGGGGTGGGGGGGGGGGGTGTGGGGGGGGGGTGGGGGGGGGGGGGTGGGGGGGGGGGGGGGTGGGTGTGGGGGGGGGGGGTGTGGGGGGGGGGGGGGTGTGGGGGGGGGGGGGGTGTGGGGGGGGGGGGGGGGGGGGTGGGGGGGGGGGGGGTGGGGGGGGGGGGGGTGTGGGGGGGGGGGGGTGTGGGGGGGGGGGGGGGGGTGGGGGGGGGGGGGGGGTGGGGGGGGGGGGGTGTGGGGGGGGGGGGGGTGGGGGGGGGGGGGTGGGGGGGGGGGGGGGGTGGGGGGGGGGGGGTGGGGGGGGGGGGGGTGGGGGTGGGGGGGGGGGGTGGGGGGGGGGGGGGGTGGGTGGGGGGGGGGGTGGGGGGGGGGGGGGTGGGGGGGGGGGGGGTGGGGGGGGGGGGGTGTGGGGGGGGGGGGGGTGGGGGGGGGGGGGGGGTGGGGGGGGGGGGGTGGGGGGGGGGGGGGTGGTGGGGGGGGGGGGGGTGTGGGGGGGGGGGGGTGTGTGGGGGGGGGGGTGTGGGGGGGGGGGGGGGTGGGGGGGGGGGGTGGGGGGGGGGGGGGGTGGGGGGGGGTGGGGGGGGGGGGTGTGGGGGGGGGGTGGGGGGGGGGTGGGGGGGGGGGTGTGTGGGGGGGGGGTGGGGGG